>NW_024716716.1:0-12500 GCF_018991925.1 Homarus americanus | reverse complement strand
TCAATTTGATTTTATAGTATCTATTAAACCATACCGTATTCAAGATATTGTAAATAATTATGGTGCTTTTAATAAAGAACCCCAACAAATTACCGATTTGGAATCTTTTATTAAAACTAAAGGTTTAAAAGGATTTACCAATACATTTTATAATAAAAATACTGATAATAAATTAAACAAAAAACCATATTATGGAGATACAACATTATTATCACTAATAATTTTTCTAAATAATAGTTTTTTAGAGAAAAAGAAGAAACTGAACTTTTTAGCCACCCTAAATCCCCTTACCCTTATACAATAAAATCTTATATTATTCATAAGAATAAAAATGATTCATTTTGTTCCATTATCAAATATAATAAAAAAATAAATAAAAAATCCTTGAAATTATTAAAATGGCTGTATATAACAGATTAAATTTCTTAATATCATATACAGTATTACCCAGCTTAACGCGGTTTCGCTTAGCGCGTTTTACCGTATATGCGGTGCCTCGCCAGAGCCGAACTTTCACTTAACGCGGATTTTTTCAAAGTATACGCGGTGAGTGTCCGGCTCGAGAGCTATTTTTAGATTCGCCCCACCCCCCACCCGCCACCCTGCTTGACTGCCTGTTTTAGCTCATAAAATTCATACAATTTTACCAGGCCAGAATATAATTTACATTGCTGGAATTCTTACAATATGATGATCATTTTGAATATAAACATCATAGATTTTGCATTAGACATACAAATTTTAGATATAATGTTTACTCTGAGTAAATATGTTATTTTTTGTGCAAAATATATGACATTTGTATTCAAAATATTCCTGGTCTTACAAGGAATCCAGCAATGTCAATTATATTATCCTAACTTTAGTTTGAGGTATTATTTATTACTAAAAAGGTAAATATTCTGGTTTTCCCACACATCTGTAGGGACGGTTGGTGGGGGGTGGGGGGGGACCGACCGACCATCTGTTACCATGTTAACTGAAGATATTTGTTTTAGCTCATAAAATTCATACAAATTACCCGGTCAGAATATAATTTACATTGCTGGAATTCTTATAATTTGATGATCATTTTGAATATAAACATCATAGATTTTGCATTAGACATACAAATTTTAGATATAATGTTTACTCTGAGTAAATATGTTATCTTTTGTGCAAAATATATGACATTTATATTCAAAATATTCCTGGTCTTACAAGGAATCCAGCAATGTCAATTATATTATCCTAACTTTAATCTGAGGTATTATTTAATACTAAATGTTAAAATCTAGTTTTTTCACCCACTCTTTCTCTTGAAGGGAGGGTTGGTGGGAGGTGGGGGGGGGAGGGTTGGGATGGACTGACCATCTGGCTGGTTGGAAGAGGGGGGGAGGCAAGGTGGGGTACTTTGGTTGAGAAAGATAGTGTAGTGAAGAATATTTTTTTTTATTAACTGAAGATACAGTAATTTATTTATATAAATATTATTGCTGTTTATATAGGGTTCAAATAATTTATCTATTTGTAATTTTAATTCTAAAAAATTTAAATTTTGACCTTTAACAACTATCTCGAATAATAAATTTAATACACCATCATCATCAAATTCCAAATTTTTTAATAATATTAAAAATGACATAAAAAATCCGATACTGCTGCAGTAGCAGTAATTGCTTTAGAGCCTACTACTAATACTACTACTACTACTACTACTACTACTACTACTGCTGCTAGTTATATTGACCGGGATATAAGTAATACTAATGATAATAACAATAGCAATAAAAATATTTCCTTAGATGAATGTAATGAAATTAAAATAATAATAAAAAACAGATTACTATTAGGAGGCATCTTATTAATAATTGGTGGTGGTACAATCTTTTTATTGGGAGACGTAGTTACTATTATTAGTACACTAGAATATTTTCTTAATGTTTCTACTCAAATATTAAAAAAGATCGAAACTAATTATAATGCTACAGATTTGAAATATTAACCAACCAACCTACCTACCTACCTACCTACCTCTTTACCTCATAGTTTAAGTATAACCAAAAAATATAAGGCATATTTTCAGTAAGTAACTCTTTTTTATGAGATATTGGAACCAGAATAGGTTTTTTATCCCCATGATTTCTAAAGCTTCCCCTAGTATCTAATAGTACGAGTTTATTGGGTGCCGTTAACATTGTTGCTCCAAAATACCAACCTTCTTCTGCTCCTAATGGATTGAGAGTTGTTTTTCCATCACCCCATATAGTTTTATCATTTGAACCGAAAAGGTAATCATTGTGATATATTACAGGATGACCCCAAACTGCATTTGATAATCTTCGGTTATCAGTAATTTCATAAAAATGTTTTGCTTCAAAACCACGAGATACGGCTAAATTATAACTGGAAACAGGATATGTGGCATTTCGTCTCTTGTAATGGTTAACCATACCGATTTTATTGACAATGGGCCAATTATTTATATTTGGTCTAAGCCTTAATATTGGTTGTTTTTTATTAGGCTGAATATTACGATTCATCCAATCACACGAATGAACTTTGTCTATGGATGGTTGATCAATTAAAAATTGTTCCTTGTTGTTATTATCTAGAAATTGATAAAAAGGCGACTGGAGATGAGAGTAAGTATGAGTTTGTAAAGGTAAATCCTTGTTTTGTAGAGTATAATATGCTAAATCTACTCTGTGATAGGCTTCGTCGTTTCTTTGTCTAACTTTTAGACAAGCATTACTAATAATATTTTTATCCTTAAATAAGTATGTAAAGCCAGGAATATAAGCTTCAACATAACCTGCGTAATAATTACATAAACACCCATATTTGTCTACGTACTTGTTTAAAACATTCTTATTATTGATGTTTAATGCATCATAAATACATGGAGGACTAGTACCAAAGGGTAATTCATCTGTATAATATTCACTATTATTATTTATAGTCGTCGTTGTTGTTGTATTGGTGTTTGAAGAGACGTTAATGCAAGCCGGCTCATTTTCACTACCAATACTATCAATTGGTAATGCATCCAATGTTGAACATTCAACACACACTCCATCTTGGATAGGATGAAAAGTAGATATATCTACATTAAATGGGTCCTGAATAAATCCTACTTTTTTGCAGAAGTTTGTTTTTAGTAATTTATTTGTAGGTGTATCGCAATTTCTACCTCCAAAAAAACCTCTAGTTATACACTCGCAAGTAAATTGAAAACCATCCCAAACTAATTTACCAAGAGTTGGAGAACAAGTAGGTGGAGGTTGAGGTGGTAAACCGTTTTTGTCTTCAAATCTGTAACCTTCATAAACTAGGGAGATGGCGTGATTGGAAGTAGTAGTATTAGAGTTAGAGGGTTCTACTAAAATATTTCCATTTTTATCATAAACAATATTATTTATTGAAAAACAAAAAATATCTTTTTTATTTAATATGTTACAATCTGAGTGTTTATCATTTTGCTTTTCTTTTTCCGAATATGGATTCTGTAAGAAGAATAGAATATCATCAATTTTATTTGATGATTTAATATCATCATCATACCATTGCAGTTTTCTATTTGTATACGTATTATTAAATAATAATTTCTTTTGCCTGTCTATAAATTTATTACATAAAATAATAGGAATTAGAAAAATAATAAAAATAGTACACATATAATATAGAATCATAATTATTATATCTTTTTTATTATCATTTAAAAAAATGAAACATAGGTTATCCTCATTTCTTAACAAACAACAATTATATTCGTCGTCTCTTGTTAATGAATTAGATGATGGTGATGTACCTTCTTCGTCCCTAAACAAATTGACAACTAAAAATACAACAGATAATGGCGATCCAAGGACTGAAAACAATGATCTGACTAATTTATTTAATTTTACCGAGTTTTATGAAAATAATGACCATGAACATTTCCCTGTAATATTATGTTTCCCAATGTTTTTTATGTATGTTGTAATAGTTATTATAAATACATATGTTCATTTTTTATATATTGACAACCAGAATAATGATATCCATAGAGCTACTATGACTTTATTTTCTGGATTTTTCAATGGATTAGAAAATATAGTAAATATGATAGTCTACCATAAAACTTCAATGACGACCAATTATGAAGCTTTAAAATATATTAGATTAATTAAACCTTTGAAAATTCATAATATATTGTTAAAAGAAAGTTATAATATTTGTCAAAATTTAAAATCAAATAATGGGATGATTAATAACTATAAAGTCCATCATAATATATTTGCATTAGAAACGTATATGATACATAAATTATATATTAGAATTTATAGAAAGACTACATTATTCTAATTTAAAAATAAATAAAGTTAATAATACATCAGATTTAATAAATGTTTTAATAGCTAAAGAGGTTATAAACCCTTCCTATCGCGATTTTGTTTTTATGTCAACAACAGAAAAATTTCTTCCTAATTCTTTACAATATACTGTACAAAGTTTTCAATAAAATTAGAAAATTTACCTCCCTCACGAAGAGGGCCACGTGAATGGGGTTCATTTTATTGGCGAATTTGTCACGCTATTAGCGATCCTGTTCCTAAAAATATTGGAATTAAAGGAAAGAAAAATACACGGTGGCGGCAAAAAAAAATGAAATTAATTCAAAATAGTTTTTTAAGTATTTTACCAATAATTTTACCATGTAAATCCTGTCAAATACACTATTTAACAAATATTAAACCTCATACATATCCAGAAACTTTAGATAATGTTAAATAAATTTATAATAATATTCATTCTAAAGTAACGAATGGTATCAGTTAGAACACACTTCCTCTATCAATGTGATTGTGAATAAATTACCCCCTACTCAGTTTTCCCATTGGTTTCTATTTTAACTTTGGTGTGATATGCTCTCTGGGGAAAAAGTATGAGTTCTTTCTATATATAAATATGAACGAACGAATGAACTTTTCATACTTCCCTGTTGGGCGCTGTAACTCTTCTGCAAGATGTAAGGGGAGTGCCCAATAAACTAGCCCCCTCGGGGGCAAATCTGAATTTGACAGCCCAACACAACTAAATTGACCTTTTTTTTCAGTTACTCTTTCATATCGTATTTATGGGAATCAAGTACGAAGAAGAAGAAGAAAAAAAAAGGAGGAAGACTAGGATTAAAAAAAAAATACAAACTTGGTAGTTGTGCTACTAACTGGTGTAAACACAGTACCAAGAACAAGTACGGTATTTTTTTTTTAAAACACCCTTACACCTTTATCCAGCTGAACAAGTACAGAACAGCTGAGCGGAGAAAAATACAAAAAATCACAAAATAAGGTTGGTAATTAGTTATAAATCACTTTCACTTTCTATACTAATATCACCACTTACTTCTGAAGACATTGTTTCATTTAATATCTTATTTCCTATAATGTTATCAATTTGTGTTAGTGCTTCATTTATCTTAGTTTGTAGCCATTTTTCATAATCGGATATATTTTTAAGTTTCTCTCTTTGTTGTGAAGCTAACAGTTCTTTATTAACATTATGATGTTGTTGAAGATTGCTTAATTCATTAATATATAAATTAATGTTATTTTTATAATAGTCATGTAATGATGTTATAACATTTTCAGTGTCTTTTCTGTTTGAAATAATTAAATTTTCATATTCATATTGTAAATTATTTTTTTCTAATTCAAATTGTTCAGAAAAATTTCTAGATTTGTGTTTGTAGTTGTTTATAGATGTGCATAATTTATGAATAATTTGTAACATACAAATCCATAAATCATTCATATCATACAGATTAGAATTTCTTATATATAATATTATTTTTTCAATACATTCCACTGCTAATTCATAATTATTAGTCTCTTCATTAATTTCTTTAATAAAATTTAACAATTTATACAATAGAGGATATAAATGTTCTTGATAGTTAAAATTTGTTAAAGACGTTTTTATAAATTCAGTAAATACATTGTAGGGGTATCGAGATATAATGTTGTCTAGCACTCAGGATGGAAGGAAACTCTAATGTGGTTTTCTTGTATAATATATAAGTTATATGATAGACAGTCTGGTGCTGGAGGTGCCGTGTGGTGAGGGGCTGCTCAGTAGAAGCGTTCGGTGAGTAGGTGAGTAGCGTGTTGTAGGAGGTAGATGTGCAGGAGCTTCGTTAGAGAAGATGTTGCCTGTTGCTGGCCTCCTGGTTGAATAAATGCTAACAGCGTGGAGCTTGCTGGAGGAGGTGTTGCTTGTTCAGGAAGATGGGCAGAATGAGAGGTGGTTGGTGAGGAAGCTCAGAGAAAGACAGCTGGTGGGTCGCCATGCTCACTGGCGGGAGGAGGACCGCCAGGCAGGCGAGGAGAAGCGAAGGCAGTCAGGCAGCGACGGAGCGGAATCTTCTGAGCTTTGTAAGTTGTGATTTTGCCATAGCTATTCTTTCATTGATGTGGGGGATTATTCCGTTTCTGGTTATCTTGAGTCCTAATATTTTTCCGTTGGCAGCATATGGTATTTGTTGGTTGTTGACAATAATAGGGTAGGGGTTTGTTTTTGCGATGTGGATTATTTTGAGTTTTTGGACATTGGTTTTTATCTTCCATTTTCGTTCATAGTTATTAATTATCTCTATTTCTCTGCTTGTTCTAATGGCTATCATTTGTTTGGATTTTCCTGGGTACCTGACTATCTGTGTGACATCATCTGCGTATGTTATATATTCTGATTGCCGTGGTTGCGGCATGTCTGCCGTGTATACAGTGTATAATGTCGGCGATATATTACTGCCTTGGGGAACTCCACTATGAAGGTTGAAAGTTTGTCCTAGATGGTTGTCGATGATTAATTTGGCCTTTCTGTTGTCTAAGAAATTGCATAGTAGTGTTGTGATATTGGTAGGCATGTCCAATTTGATTATTTTCAACTTCAGTCCTTCATGCCAGACTTTATCAAATTCTTTTGACACATCTCTTAGAATTATATTGCATTGGTCTCTGTTGCTTGCAGCATTTGCAATTGATTCGTATATTAGTGCTATTGCTGTGTTGGTTCCTCGATTTTTTCGAAAGCCGTGCTGTCTCGGGTTATATTTGTTTTCTTGGTCTAGAAAATTTCTGAGTCTGTGGTTGACTATTTTTTCCAATATTTTACCGGGTGTTTCCAGTAGTGAGATAGGTCTGTAGTTCTCTGCTTGGGTATGGTTCTTTCCTGCTTTCGGGATGAGTCTGATTTTGGCTATTTTAAATTTGGTAGGGAAGAAGCCAGTTGCAAGTGAGGCATTGTATATATTTTTAAGCTGTTCGATCATAGACTGAGGAATGTTTTGTAGTACGATTTTATTAATTTGGCTCATGCCAGGTGCTTTATTCTTGAAGCTTGCTATTGTTTTTACAATATCATTTTGAGTTAATGGAGCAATTATTGGGTTATTGATGTTTAATGAATTGAGGTTGATTTTCCTGGTAGGTTTCCATTTCTCTGTGTTCTGGCTCAAATATGTTCTAGTTGCCTGTTCTGTTTCCTGGCAGAAGCTTCTATTGTCTTCGTCGTTGATTCTGAATATGTCTTTCCAGTATTCTCTAAATATTGGTTCTTTATCGTGTGGTTCTGTTGCATTTCTAACGTTTTTGTCCTTTATGTAGCTAGTTTCTTCCGAATTTGTTCCCATTAGGTTTTTTATTTTTTTCCAGAATGCTTTTGGATTTCTGTAATCTGCTTGTGTATCATGGATCAGCTTCTTCCATGTTTCATTGTGTTCGTTCTTGCTTATGTCTTTCAGTTCTTCTTTTAGATTCCTGTATAATATTCTGTTGTCATTGCTCCACCCGTGTGTTTTTGTGTATTCATATAGATTGGTGAATCTAGTTTGGATCATTTTCTCTTCATATGTTAATTGTGCATGTGGTAATGTACGGTATGTTGTTTTTGGGATGTTGTTTTTCATTGCTGTTGTTACTTCATTGTACCATGTATCCAGTGATTTGTCAATCTCTGTTGTGTAGGAGTGTTGGTTCGTTGTTGCTAAGATCCGATTTAAATTTTTCCCAATTTGCTCTATTGAGTGAAAATCTTGGGATTGATGGAATTTGTATCGGGGATGTGGATAAAGTTGCTATTATGGGTAGATGATCACTGGTTGTTGTGGGTCCAGCTTTTAGATGTACGTTTAGATGGTGATGCCTATTGGTTAAAACAATGTCAGGTTTCCCAGAGTTACCGGCTGATACGTAAGTTGCGAAGTCGGGCCCGAGGTGTGTTATTGTCCCGTGTTCGATGAGAGCATGGAGGATTATTCCTCCCGGGTTTCTAATATTGTTTCCTAAGGTTGTGTGTTTAGCATTGAGGTCTCCTATGAAGTATGGTGGATTGTTTTGCCTCATTAGTTTTAAAATGTCCCCTGTAGGGAATATTGGCCTTCTGAATGTTAAATATGAAGTCCCGATAGTTATTGGGCCTCTTGTTGTATTTACTTCGGCTGCAAGAAAGTTACTTTGAAAGTTGTCAATGATTTTGTATTGTATGTTGCGTTTTAAAGCTATTGCTATGCCGTCATGTGGTTCGTCGTGTATGCTCATTTGATGTACATGGTAGTTAAAGATCTTGATTTTGTCACTTTTTTTCCGACCATGTGCGTTGATAAGGATGATGTCTGGGTCTATTGTGCTGTATATGTTGGTGAGTTCTGATTTCCTCGTCAGATTCCAGGCAAGGACGTTGTGCTGAATTATCTTTAATAATTTGTTTTGAGTAGTCGTGGATCCCAAGAACTTGGTGTAGGGTGTTTGCTGGCTCGTGTATCTCCTAGCGAGTGTCTACTCCTTTCCTCCTTCAATCCCGTTCTGATTTTCTTAAATTTAGTTATATCTACTCTTTCAATTCTATTGTATTTGGTGTTTATAAGTCCTGCATTTATCAATTGGTCTATATAGGATTCTTCTACCCTATCATCTTCGTAGGTGAATTTTACTGTGCCTTCCTTGATTTCCTGCAGAAGTCTGTCATTTGTTATTGTAGGTGGTGTGTTGACTGAGTAGAAGCGGATGCCGATCTCATTGCCTAGGTCTGCTGGCTGCACATCGCTTGGTGAAGATGGGGGGGCACGATGGCCAGAGTGGGATTCTTTTTTTGATTTCGCTTTGGTTGGTGGTGGTTTCTCTGTTTGCTGAGTTGTGGAATCTGATGATTTGCGGTGTGGTGTGACTGCTTGGGTGATAGGGTCTATTTCCATGACGTTTTCTTCTGTGCCTAGTTTGGTTATGTGCTCCTGTGGTTTAGTTACTCCCAGGCTACTCTCGGTGACAATTTTAAATATTTCTGTTGAGGGGGCGTCGTCTGGAAATTTCACCTCCGGCAGATTGTTTGCAGCAAACATTTCCCTGATCGTTTTTCCGAAGGTTCCTGGTTTTGCAATGTTGTTGATGTGTGCATGTATAATACTGGTTAGAATTGTGAAAGGTAATCCTTCACTCAGATTGAGGTATGTCGGTTGCATGAGGGGATTTTCTTTGGCTTTCTTCAGGACTTTGGAGGTGGTATCTTGCAGCTTTGCAATTGCTGCATATGTCTTGTTAGGGTCTGTTTCAATCTTCTTATTTGTCTTTTCTTTTTCTCTCAGATTTCTGATTATTTCTTTCCTTATGGGACAGCGTGCTGCTAGTGTTCGGTGGTCCCCATTGCAGTTCAGGCATTTGGGGTTATCTTTATTGCTGCATTCTCTGAATGTATGGACCTCTGCTGCACATTCGGAGCAGAACTTCTTATCTTTTAGTGGACAGTTTAAGGCTAGATGATTGTATTTATAACAGTTCCAACACGGTGTTATTGCATAAAATTCCTCCTGCTCAATTTGTTCTGTCAGATGGTAGTGGGAGATACAGAGGCCACTCTCTAGGGCTTTTTGTGCCATGGAGATCTCTCCAAACCTGACCTTCATCATGGTGGGAGCACCAGGCATTAGCACCACCTCCTCAACTCTGGCCCATGGGTTCTTCTCTTCTATATTGTTAGCAATACAGCTTGGTGTTTGTTTCAGCATATTTTTGTCTACCCTTTTAATTACTACGGATTTTTTTGCACGTAGTTGTGGTGGTATTACTATTTCGAATCCTCTTTCTTTTAATTTCTCTGTTGAGTCGGCAGAGAGCATATTGTCTACATCCTTTTCTTCCAGGCACAGGACTATGTAGAAGTCCTTTGTTTCTATCAATGCGGCGAATTTGATGTTTAACTGGGCACACAGTAGTATGCCCAGTTCCTCCTTGCGTTTTTCGGATACGCCCCCCAAGAGGGAGCGTACCTGTATCCTGTTTCCAGTTGTCCTAGTCATTTGCTTTGGTCGTTCTCCGTGGCATCAGTCTTGTTGTGGTTTTTACAGGCACCCTACCTATTCCGGGCGAGCAACCTAAACACAGGAATTACAGCACTCCCCACCGCCACTTGCTGGTCGAGTAGTCGTGGAGTGGTTCCTGTGTCACTCACCCAGGAGCCCCGTTAGGGGAACCTATATCCCTATTGTGGTAATTGCTCACTTATAGGCGTGAGCTTAAAGTGTACCTATTCAGGGGAGGGGTGGAGGAATAAGGATTGCGACCCCCTTCCTAGGTGGACCCGCACGATCACGGTTTCCCAGGAAGGCTCGGCGGAGGGGTGGGTTCTGCTCCTACCCCCTTTCGTGTTCACAATCTCCTACAGTGGAGGTGAACAGTTACAGGGGGTACCCAAGGACGAATACACCTCTAGGGTGCAGGTCCCCAGGCCAGAGCGAGAAAGAAGGAAGATCAAGGAAAAACAGCCAATGGTGCAAGTGACACCAGTGGGATCGCGGCCCAAGTCCACTGCAGAAAGCCGTTACAGATCTCCCAATCAGGGCCGCCTCTGATCAGGAGTCACCCCTGATCAGTGGGGAGGCACAGAAAGGGCGTTGTCTGGAACGAGCTTCCCGGTTGTGTGAGTAATGGTGGTGAGGTGGTCGTTTTCGTTCGGGTCGTCAACGGTTAGAGACAGGCTGGCAGGCTTTAGCAGTGAAGGGTCAGAAGAGAGGTCCGTTCATGGCGAAGGCTGGCTGGCGAATGGAATGAATCTCAATGGAGAGACAAACACCCAGCAGCCGCTATGAGTCATGTTGGGAAAACCCAGAAAGTCGCCGGTTCCTGGTTCCGTTGCTAAGATACGGTAACATCTGGATGGTTTTACTGGGAGGCGGTAGCAGCTGGTGGCCTGGCTACAGAGTTGTAGGCAGTTGTAGGGGAGACGTCCACTATAACATTAAACTCTTTAATATTATTAATATATTCAGTATTAATATTTTTTTTATTATTATCATCTACATACGCTAATAATGAACATAGATTCTTTTGTAGTAATGTATTTATTTGTAAATTCTTATTTGTTGATAAAACATTATTGGTTTTTAAAATATTAAATACAACTAATTCTAATTGAGCATAATTATTTAAAGCAGCTTCAAAATTTTTATTTTTTGATTCCATTGATATTAAATAAAAAGTTCGTCATTTTTATATATAAAATTTGACTAGTGTTATAAGTTATGAGTATAATTTTATTATTTTATATCATTTAAAGTTTTAATGGGTAAATGTTGACCAAACAGAAAGTGTAGCAATAAAGTAGAATATAATTTATTATTTGATTTATAAATTCTTTATTCGAATGCCTCATATGTTCTGTAGATGATATTCCTTTTTGAATTAATAATTTTAAATGAATCATAGCATGAATTATTATAATACTAAGATTAAGTTGATAGATACCAACTTTATGATATAAATTAGTAGTTATTGTGGTGGTGGTATCTTCTTCAGTATTATATAGTATGCGATTCGATCCTAATATATTACACTTCTTGTCTAATAAATTATTATTTTCATCTAAAGTAATACTATATGTGTCTAATCCACTAATAATAGATTTTTGATTGTCTAATGATGAAAATGTATCAGATATAACAGTATTATTGGGTGTTAGTTCTGTTGAAAAGTATAATATGTATATATTATTATTATATATGAATACATTGATAAATTCTAAATCATTTTCATGTAAACGTTCCCTTAACTTTCCTATCACCCTCTAAGGCTAACTTTATTAATTTAGAATTTATTTGAGATTTGGATATAGGGTTATCTATGTCGATAAAAATAAACTGTTGGTTCTTATGAATTTCTTTAAAGAAATTATTAAAATGAATTTATCGATATCCCAAAATAATTGATCAACTAATATCTCATGTGAAGCTAGATAATTCATATAATAATAAAATTTTCATACTACATTCATTGTAGAATTTTGAACTTTCCTCTGTATAGATCACAGCTGCAATAGGTGTGACAGTAAAAATATTATCCTTCCCCAAACATTGTTCAAGTCGTTTCATTCTAAATTCTAAGATTGCAATATTGTTAATTGATTTAAATCGAAATCTTCGATATAATTTGTATTACTCTCTTTCATCAAATGGAGTATCACGATCTAAAGTGTATGTTTCCGCTCACGAAGGA
>NW_024716715.1:0-14487 GCF_018991925.1 Homarus americanus | reverse complement strand
ATGTTGTCTTCCTGTGTTTGTAGTGGCAGGTCTTGTTGTGTTCCTGTGCTAGTAGTGGCAGGTGTTATGTTCGTGTGTTAGTAGTGGCAGGTGATGTTGTGTTCCTGTGTTAGTAGTGGCAGGTTATGTTGTGTTCCTGTGCTAGTAGGGGCAGGTTATGTTGTGTTACTGTGTTAGTAGTGGTAGGTGTTGTTTGTTCTAGTGTTAGTAGTGGCAGGTGATGTTGTGTTCCTGTGTTAGTAGTGGCAGGTGGTGTCATGTTAATGTGCTAGTAGAGGCAGGTGTTGTTGTGTTCCTGTGTTAGTAGTGACAGGTGATGTTGTGTTCCTATGTTATTAGTGGTAAGTGATGCTGTGTTCCTGTGTTAGTAGTGGCAGGTGATGTTGTGTTTCTGTGTTAGTAGTGGCAGGTTGTGTTGTGTTCCTTTGTTAGTTGTGGCAGGTATTGTTGTGTTCCCGTGTTAGTTGTGGCAGGTGATGTTGTGTTCCTCTGTTAGTAGTGGCAGGTTATGTTGTGTTCCTGTGTTAGTAGTTGCAGGTTGTGTTGTGTTCCTTTGTTAGTAGTGGCAGGTATTGTTGTGTTCCTGTGTTAGTTGTGGCATGTGATGTTGTGTTCCTCTGTTAGTAGTGGCAGCTGATGTTGTGTTCCTGTGTTAGTAGTGGCAGGTTATGTTGTGTTCCTGTGCTATTTGTGGCAGGTGATGTTGTGTTCCTGTGTTAGTAGTGGCAGGTGATGTTGTGTTAATGTGTTATTGATGGTAGGTGATGTTGTGTTCCTGTGTTATTGGTGGCAGGTTATGTTGTGTTTTTGTGTTAGTATTGGCAGGAGATGTTGTGTTTCTGTGTTAGTAGTGGCAGGTGATGTTTTGCTCCTGTGTTAGTAGTGGCAGGTGATCTCTTGTTCCTGTGTTAGTAGGCAGGTTATGTTGTTCCTGTGTTAGTAGTGGCAGGTTGTGTTGTGTTCCTTTGTTAGTAGTGGCAGGTGATGTTGTGCTCCTGTGTTATAGTGGCAGATGATGCTTGGTTCCTGTGTTAGTAGTGGCAGGTGATGTCGTGTCCCTCTGTGCTAGAATGGCAGGTGTTGTGGTGTTCCTGTGCTAATAGTGGCAGGTGATGTTGTGTAATCTGTGATAGTAGTGGCAGGTGTGATGTTGGGTCCCCTGTGTTAGCAGTGTAGGTGATGCTGTGTTGATGTGTTAGTGGCAGGTGATGTTGTGTTCCTGTGTTAGTAGTGGCAGGTGATGTTGTGTTCCTGTGTTAGTAGTGGCAGGTTATGTTGTGTTCCTGTGTTCGTACAGGCAGGTTATGTTGTGTTTCTGTGTTAGTAGTGGCAGTTTATGTTGTGTTCCTGTGTTAGTAGTAGTAGGTGATGTTGTGTTCCTGTGTTAGTAGTGGCAGGTTATGTTGTGTTCCTGTGCTATTTGTGGCAGGTGATTTTGTGTTCCTGTGTTAGTAGTGGCAGGTGATGTTGTGTTCCTGTGTTATTGGAGGCAGGTGATGTTGTGTTCCTGTGTTATTGGTGGTAGGTTATGTTGTGGTTTTTGTTAGTAGTGGCAGGTGATGTTGTGTTTCTGTGTTAGTAGTGGCAAGAGATGTTGTGTTCCTGTGTTTGTAGTGGCAGGTTATGTTGTGTTCCTATGTTAGTAGTGGCAGGTTATGTTGTGTTCCTATGTTAGTAGTGGCAGGTTATGTTGTGTTCCTGTGTAATTGTGTTTCTTGATAGTAGTGGCAGGTGTTGTTGTGTTCCTGTGTTGTGGTAGCAGGTTATGTTGTTTTCCTGTGTTCGTAGTGGCAGGTTATGTTGTTTTCCTGTGTTAGTAGTGGCAGGTTGTGTTGTGTTCCTTTGTTAGTAGTGGCAGGTGTTGTTGTGTTAAAGTGTTAGTAGTGGCAGGTTATGTTGTGTTCCTGTGTTAGTAGTAGTAGATGATGTTCTGTTCCTGTGTTAGTAGTGGCAGGTTATGTTGTGTTCCTGTGCTATTTGTGGGAGGTGATGTTGTGTTCCAGTGTTAGTAGTGGTAGGTGGTGTCATGTTCCTGTGTTAGTAGTGGCAGGTGATGCTGTGTTCCTGTGTTAGTAGTAGCAGGTGATGTTGTGTTTCTGTGTTAGTAGTGGCAGGTGATGTTGTGTTCCTATGTTATTAGTGGTAGGTGATATGTTCCTGTGTTTGTAGTGGCAGGTGATGTTGTGTTCCTATGTTATTAGTGGCAGGTGATGTTGTGTTCTTGTGTTAGTAGTGGTAGGTGAGGTTGTGTTCCTGTGTTAGTAGTGGCAGGTTATGTTGTGTTCCTATGTTAGTAGTGGTAGGTTGTGTTGTGTTCCTTTGTTAGTAGCGGCAGGTGTTGTGTTCCTGTGTTAGTATTGGCAGGTTACGTTGTGTTCCTGTGTTAGTTGTGGCAGGTGATGTTGTGATCCTGTGTTAGTAGTGGCAGGTTATGTTGTGTTCTGTGTTAGTCATGGCAGGTTATCTTTGTGTTCCTGTGTTAGTCGTGGCAGATATTTGTTGTGTTCTAGTGTTAGTAGTGGCATGTGATGTTGTGTTCCTGTGTTAGTAGTGGCATGTATTGTTGTGTTCCTGTGTTATTAGTGGCAGGTGATGTCGTGTTCCTGTGCTAGTAGTGGCACATGTTGCTGTGTTTCTGTATTAGTAGTGGCAGGTGATGTTGAGTTCCTGTGTTAGTAGTGGCAGGTGATGTTGAGTACCTGTGTTAGTAGTGGCAGGTGATGTTGTGTTCCTGTGTTAGTAGTGGTAGGTGATGTTGTGTTCCTGTGTTAGTAGTAGTAGATGATGTTATGTTCCTGTGTTAGTACTGGCAAGTGATGTTGAGTTCCTGTGTTAGTGGTGGCAGGTGATGTTGAGTACCTGTGTTATTAGTGGCAGGTGATGTTTTGTTCCTGTGTTAGTAGTGGCAGGTGATGTTGTGTTCCTGTGTTAGTAGTGGTAGGTTATGTTGTGTTTCTGTAATAGTAGTGGCAGGTGTTGTTGTGTTCCTATGTTAGTAGTGGCAGGTGATGTTTTGTTCTTGTGTTAGTAGTGGTAGGTGATATTTGTCTTCTCTGTTAGTAGTGGCAGGTATTGTGTTCCTGGTAGTAGTGGCAGGTGATGTTGTGTTTCTGTGTTATTGGTGGCTGGTGATGTTGTGTTCCCTGTGTTATTGGTGGTAGGTTATGGTGTGTTTTGTGTTGTTGTAGTGGCAGGTGATGTGTTTCTGTGTTAGTAGTGGCAAGAGATGTTGTGTTCCTGTGTTTTGTAGTGGCAGGTTATGTTGTGTTCCTATGTTATTAGTGGCAGGTGATGTTTTTGTTCCTGTGTTAAACAATGGCAGGTGATGTTGTGTTCCTGTGCTAGTAGCGGCAGGTTATGTTGTGTTCCTGTGTTAGTAGTGGCAGGTGATGTTTTGTTCTTGTGTTAGTAGTGGTAGGTGATGTTGTCTTCCTCTGTTAGTAGTGGCAGGTGATGTTGTGTTCCTGTGTTAGTAGTGGCAGGTGATGTTGTGTTCCTGTGTTAGTAGTGGCAGGTTGTGTTGTGTTCCTTTGTTAGTAGTGGCAGGTGTTGTTGTGTTCCTGTGCTAGTAGTGGCAGGTTATGTTGTGTTCCTGTTAGTAGTGGTAGGTGTTGTTGTATTTTAGTGTTAGTAGTGGCAGGTTATGTTGTGTTCCTGTGTTAGTAGTAGTAGGTGATGTTGTTTTCCTGTGTTAGTAGTGCCAGGTTATGTTGTGTTCCTGTGTTAGTAGTGGCAGGTTATGTTGTGTTCCTGTGTTAGTAGTGGCATGTGATGTTGTGTTCCTGTGTTAGTAGTGGCATGTGATGTTGTGTTCCTGTGTTAGTTGTGGCAGGTGATGTTGTGTTCCTGTGTTAGTAGTGGCAGGTGATGTTGTGTTAATGTGTTATTGGTGGCAGGTGATGTTGTGTTTTTGTGTTAGTAGTGGCCGGTGATGTTGTTTTTCTGTGTTAGTAGTGGCAGGTGATGTTTTGTTCTTGTGTTAGTAGTGATAGGTGATGTTGTATTCCTCTGTTAGTAGTGGCAGGTGATGTTGTGTTCCTGTGTTAGTAGTGGCAGGTGATGTTGTGTTCCTGTGTTAGTAATGGCAGGTGGTGTCATGTTAATGTGCTAGTAGTGGCAGGTGTTGTTGTGTTCCTGTGTTAGTGGTGACAGGTGATGTTGTGTTCCTATGTTATTAGTGGTAAGTGATGCTGTGTTCCTGTGTTAGTAGTGGCAGGTGATGTTGCGTTTCTGTGTTAGTAGTGGCATGTGATATTGTGTTCCTATATTATTAGTGGCAGGTGGTGTTGTGTTCCTCTGTTAGTAGTGGCAGGTGATGTTGTGTTCCTATGTTAGTAGTGGCAGGTTATGTTGTGTTCCTGTGTTACTAGTGGCAGGTTATGTTGTGTTCCTGTGTTAGTAGTGGCAGGTTGTGTTGTGTTCCTTTGTTAGTAGTGGCAGGTATTGTTGTGTTCCTGTGTTAGTTGTGGCAGGTGATGTTGTGTTCCTCTGTTAGTAGTGGCAGCTGATGTTGTGTTCCTGTGTTAGTAGTGGCAGGTTATGTTGTGTTCCTGTGTTATTCGTGGCAGGTGATGTTGTGTTTTTGTGTTATTGGTGGCAGGTTATGTTGTGTTTTTGTTTTAGTAGTGGCAGGTGATGTTGTGTTCCTCTGTTTGTAGTGGCAGGTGATGTTGTGTTCCTGTGTTAGTAGTGACAGGTTATGTTGTGTTCCTGTGTTAGTAGTGGCATGTTATGTTGTGTTCCTGTGTTTGTTGTGGCAGGTGTTGTTATGTTCAAGTGTTAGTAGTGGCATGTGATGTTGTGTTCCTGTGTTAGTAGTGGCAGGTGATGTCGTGTTCCTGTGCTAGTAGTGGCAGGTGTTGTGGTGTTCCTGTGCTAGTAGTGGCCGGTTATGTTGTGTACCTGTGATAGTAGTGGCAGGTGATATTGGGTTCCTGTGTTAGTAGTGGTAGGTGAAGTTGTGTTCCTGTGTAAGTAGTGGTAGGTTATGTTGTGTTTCTGTGATAGTAGTGGCAGGTGTTGTTGTGTTCCTGTGTTAGTAGTGGCAGGTTATGTTGTGTTCCTGTGTTCGTAGTGGCACGTTATGTTGTGTTCTGTGTTGTTAGTAGTGGCAGGTTATGTTGTGTTCCTGTGTAAGTAGTAGTAGGTGATGTTGTGTTACTGTGATTTAGTAGTGGCAAGTGATGTTGTGTTCAGGTGCTATTTGTGGCAGGTGATGTTGTGTTCCTGTGTTATTAGTGGCAGGTGATGTTGTGTTCCTGTGTTATTGGTGGCAGGTGATGTTGTGTTCCTGTGTTAGTAGTGGCAGGTGATGTTGCGTTTCTGTGTTAGTAGTGGCAAGAGATGTTGTGTTCCTGTGTTTGTAGTGGCAGGTTATGTTGCGTTCCTATGTTATTAGTGGCAGGTGATGTTTTGTTCCTGTGGCAGTAGTGGCAGGTGATGTTCTGTTCCTATGTTATTGGTGGCAGGTTATGTTGTGTTCCTGTGTTAGTAGTGGCAGGTGTTGTTGTGTTCTAGTGTTAGTAGTAGCAAGTGATGTTGTGTTCCTGTGTTAGTATTGGCAGGTTATGTTGTGTTCCTGTGCCAGTGATGGCAGGTGATGTTAATGTTCCTGTGTTAGTAGTGGCAGGTGATGCTGTGTTCCTGTGTTAGTGGCAGGTGATGTTGTGTTCCTGTGCTAGTAGTGGCAGGTGATGTTATGTTCCTGTGTTATTGGTGGTAGGTGATGTTGTGTTCCTGCGTTATTGTGGCAGGTTATGTTGTGTTTCTGTGATAGTGTGCAGGTGTTGTTGTGTTCCTGTGTTAGCAGTGGTAGGTGATGTTGTGTTCCTGTGTTTGTAGGGGCAGGTTATGTTGTGTTCCTGTGTTAGTAGTGGCAGGTGGTGTCGTGTTCCTGTGTTAGTAGTGGCAGTTTATGTTGTGGTCCTGTGTTAGTAGTAGTAGGTGATGTTGTGTTCCTGTGTTAGTATTGGCACGTGTCGTTGTGTTCCTTTGTTAGCAGTGGCAGGTGTTGTTGTGTTTCTGTGTTGGCAGTGCCAGTTGTTGTTGTGTTCCTGTGTCAGTAGTGGCAGGTGATGTTGTGTTCCTATGTTAGTATTGGCAGGTGTTGTTGTGTTCCTGTGTTTGCAGTGCCAGTTGTTGTTGTGTTCCTGTGTCAGTAGTGGCAGGTGAAGTTGTGTTCCTGTGTTAGTATTGGCAGTTTATGTTGTGTTCCTGTGTTAGTAGTGGCAGGTTGTGTTGTGTTCCTTTGTTAGTAGTGGCAGGTTATGTCGTGTTTCTGTGATATTAGTGGCAGGTGATGCTGTGTTCCTGTGTTAGTAGTAGCAGGTGTTGTTGTGTTCCTATGTTAGTAGTGGTAGGGTATGTTGTGTTCCTGTATTAGTAGTGGCAGGTTATGTTGTGTTCCTGTGTTAGTAGTGGCAGGTTATGTTGTGTTCCTTTGTTAGTGTGGCAGGTCATGTTGTCTTCCTGTGTTTGTAGTGGCAGGTCTTGTTGTGTTCTGTGCTAGTAGTGGCAGGTGTTATGTTCGTGTGTTAGTAGTGGCAGGTGATGTTGTGTTCCTGTGTGTTAGTAGTGGCAGGTTATGTTGTGTTCCTGGGTTAGTAGTGGTAGGTGTTGTTTGTTCTAGTGTTAGTAGTGGCAGGTGATGTTGTGTTCCTGTGTTAGTAGTGGCAGGTGGTGTCATGTTAATGTGCTAGTAGAGGCAGGTGTTGTTGTGTTCCTGTGTTAGTAGTGACAGGTGATGTTGTGTTCCTATGTTATTAGTGGTAAGTGATGCTGTGTTCCTGTGTTAGTAGTGGCAGGTGATGTTGTGTTTCTGTGTTAGTAGTGGCAGGTTGTGTTGTGTTCCTTTGTTAGTTGTGGCAGGTATTGTTGTGTTCCCGTGTTAGTTGTGGCAGGTGATGTTGTGTTCCTCTGTTAGTAGTGGCAGGTTATGTTGTGTTCCTGTGTTAGTAGTTGCAGGTTGTGTTGTGTTCCTTTGTTAGTAGTGGCAGGTATTGTTGTGTTCCTGTGTTAGTTGTGGCAGGTGATGTTGTGTTCCTCTGTTAGTAGTGGCAGCTGATGTTGTGTTCCTGTGTTAGTAATGGCAGGTTATGTTGTGTTCCTGTGCTATTTGTGGCAGGTGATGTTGTGTTCCTGTGTTAGTAGTGGCAGGTGATGTTGTGTTAATGTGTTATTGGTGGCAGGTGATGTTGTGTTCCTGTGTTATTGGTGGCAGGTTATGTTGTGTTTTTGTGTTAGCATTGGCAGGTGATGTTGTGTTTCTGTGTTAGTAGTGGCAAGTGATGTTTTGCTCTTGTGTTAGTAGTGGCAGGTGATCTTGTGTTCCTGTGTTAGTAGTGGCAGGGTATGTTGTGTTCCTGTGTTAGTAGCGGCAGGTTATGTTGTGTTCCTGTGTTAGTAGTGGCAGGTTGTGTTGTGTTCCTTTGTTAGTAGTGGCACGTGATGTTGTGCTCCTGTGTTAGTAGTGGCAGATGATGTTGTGTTCCTGTGTTAGTAGGGGCAGGTTATGTTGTGTTCCTGTGTTAGTAGTGGCAGGTGATGTTGTGTTTCTGTGTTAGTAGTGGCAGGTGATGTTGTGTTCCTGTGTTAGTAGTGGCAGGTGATGTTGTGTTCCTGTGTTAGTAGTGGCAGGTGATGTTGTGTTCCTGTGTTAGTAGTGGCAGGTTATGTTGTGTTCCTGTGTTCGTACAGGCAGGTTATGTTGTGTTTCTGTGTTAGTAGTGGCAGTTTATGTTGTGTTCCTGTGTTAGTAGTAGTAGGTGATGTTGTGTTCCTGTGTTAGTAGTGGCAGGTTATGTTGTGTTCCTGTGCTATTTGTGGCAGGTGATTTTGTGTTCCTGTGTTAGTAGTGGCAGGTGATGTTGTGTTCCTGTGTTATTGGAGGCAGGTGATGTTGTGTTCCTGTGTTATTGGTGGTAGGTTATGTTGTGGTTTTTGTTAGTAGTGGCAGGTGATGTTGTGTTTCTGTGTTAGTAGTGGCAAGAGATGTTGTGTTCCTGTGTTTGTAGTGGCAGGTTATGTTGTGTTCCTATGTTAGTAGTGGCAGGTTATGTTGTGTTCCTATGTTAGTAGTGGCAGGTTATGTTGTGTTCCTGTGTTAGTAGTGGTAGGTTGTGTTGTGTTTCTGTGATAGTAGTGGCAGGTTTTGTTGTGTTCCTGTGTTAGAAGTGGCAGGTGATGTTGTGTTCTAGTGTTAGTAGTAACAAGTGATGTTGTGTTCCTGTGTTAGTAGTGGCAGGTGGTGTCGTGTACCTGTGCCAGTAGCGGCAGGTGTTGTTGTGTTCATGTGTTAGTAGTGGCAGGTTATGTTGTGTTTCTGTGATAGTTGTGGCAGGTGTTGTTGTGTTCCTGGGTTAGCAGTGCTAGGTGATGCTGTGTTCCTGTGTTTGTAGTGGCAGGTTAGGTTGTGTTCCTGTGTTCGTACTGGCAGGTTATGTTGTGTTTCTGTGTTAGTAGTGGCAGGTGATGTTGTGTTTCTGTGATAGTAGTGGCGGGTTTTGTTGTGTTCCTGTGTTAGTAGTGGCAGGTGATGTTGTGTTCCTGTGCTATTGGTGGCAGGTTATGTTGTGTTCCTGTGTTAGTAGTGGCCGGTGTTGTTGTGTTCTAGTGTTAGTAGTAGCAAGTGATGTTGTGTTCCTGTGTTAGTAGTGGCAGGTGGTGTCGTGTTCCTGTGCCAGTAGTGGCAGGTGATGTTGTGTTCCTGTGTTAGTATGGCAGGTGATGCTGTGTTCCTGTGTTATTGATGGTAGGTTATGTTGTGTTTTTGTGTTAGTAGTGGCAGGTGATGTTGTGTTCCTGTGTTTGTAGTGGCAGGTGATGTTGTGTTCCTGTTTTAGTAGTGACAGATTATTTGTGTTCCTGTGTTGGTAGTGGCAGGTTATGTTGTGTTCCTGTGTAAGTCGTGGTAGGTGTTGTTGTGCTCTAGTGTTAGTAGTGGCATGTGATGTTGTGTTCCTGTGTTAGTAGTGTCAGGGGATGTCGTGTTCCTGTGCTAGTACTGGCAGGTGTTGTGGTGTTCCTCTGTTAGTAGTGGCAGGTGATGCTCTGTTCCTGTGTTAGTAGTGGCTGGTGATGTTGTGTTCCTGTGTTATTGGTGGCAGGTAATGTTGTGTTCCTGTGTTATTGGTGGCAAGTTATGTTGTGTTTTTGTTTTAATAGTGGCAGGTGATGTTGTGTTCCTGTGTTTGTAGTGGCAGGTGATGTTGTGTTCCTGTGTTAGTAGTGACAGGTTATGTTGTGTTCCTGTGCTAGTAGTGGCAGGTTATGTTGTGTTCCTGTGTTTGTCGTGGCAGGTGTTGTTGTGTTCTACTGTTAGTAGTGGCATGTGATTTTGTGTTCCTGTGATAGTAGTGGCAGGTGATGTCGTGTTCCTGTGCTAGTAGTGGCAGGTGTTGTGGTGTTCCTGTGCTAGTAGTGGCAGGTGATATTGTGTTCCTGTGTTAGTAGTGGTAGGTTGTGTTGTGTTTCTGTGTTAGTAGTGGTAGGTGATGTTGTGTTCCTGTGTTAGAAGTGGTAGGTTGTGTTGTGTTCCTGTGTTAGTAGTGGTAGGTTGTGTTGTGTTTCTGTGATAGTAGTGGCAGGTGATGTTGTGTTCCTGTGTTAGTAGTGGTAGGTGATATTGTGTTCCTGTGTTAGTAGTGGTAGGTTGTGTTGTGTTTCTGTGATAGTAGTGGTAGGTGATGTTGCGTTCCTGTGCTAGTAGTGGCAGGTGATATTGTGTTCCTGTGTTAGTAGTGGTAGGTTGTGTTGTGTTTCTGTGTTAGTAGTGGTAGGTTGTGTTGTGTTTCTGTGTTAGTAGTGGTAGGTGATGTTGTGTTCCTGTGTTAGTAGTGGTAGGTTGTGTTGTGTTCATGTGTTAGTAGTGGTAGGTTGTGTTGTGTACCTGTGATAGTAGTGGCAGGTGATGTTGTGTTCCTGTGTTAGTAGTGGTAGGTGATGTTGTGTTCCTGTGTTAGTAGTGCTTGGAGTTTTGTTGTGTTCCGGTGTTTGCAATGGTAGGTTATGTTGTGTTCCTATGTTATTAGTGGCAGGTGATGTTTATTCCTGTGTTAGTAGTGGCAAAGAGAGATGTTGTGTTCCTGTGTTATTTGGGCGGGTGATGTTGTGTTCCTGTGTTAGTAGTGGCAAGAGATGTTGTGTTCCTGTGTTGTTGTGGCAGGTTATGTCGTGTTCCTGTGCCAGTAGTGGCAGGTGATGTTGTGTTCCTGTATTAGTAGTGGCAGGTGATGCTGTGTTCCTGTGTTAGTGGCAGGTGATGTTGTGTTCCTGTGCTAGTAGTGGCAGGTGATGTTGTGTTCCTGTGTTATTGGTGGGAGGTGACGTTGTGTTCCTGCGTTATTGGTGGCAGGTTATGTTGTGTTTCTGTGATATTAGTGGCAGGTGTTGTTGTGTTCCTGTGTTAGCAGTGGTAGGTGATGTTGTGTTCCTGTGTTTGTAGTGGCAGGTCATGTTGTGTTCCTGTGCCAGTAGTGGCAGGTGTTGTTGTGTTCCTGTGTTAGTAGTGTCAGGTTCTGTTGTGTTCCTGTGTTAGTAGTGGCAGGAGTTGTTGTGTTCTAGTGTTAGTAGTAACAAGTGATGTTGTGTTCCTGTGTTAGTAGTGGCAGGTGGTGTCGTGTTCCTGTGCCAGTAGCGGCAGGTGTTGTTGTGTTCATGTGTTAGTAGTGGCAGGTGATGTTGTGTTCCTGTGTTAGTGGTGGCAGGTTATGTTGTGTTTCTGTGTTAGTTGTGGCAGGTGTTGTTGTGTTCCTGGGTTATGAGTGGTAGGTGATGTTGTGTTCCTGTGTTTGTAGTGTAGGTTATGTTGTGTTCCTGTGTTCGTACTGGCAGGTTATATTTGTGTTTCTGTGTTAGCTGGTAGCAGTTTATATTTGTGTTCCTGTGTTAGTAGTGGTAGGTTGTGTTGTGTTTCTGTGATAGTAGTGGCAGGTTATGTTGTGTTCCTCTGTTCGTAGTGGCAGGTTATGTTGTTGTTTCTGTATTGTTTAGTAGTGGCAGGTTGTCGTGTTCTGTGTTAGTAGTGGCGGGTTATGTTGTGTTCCTGTGTTATTAGTGGCAGGTGATGTTGTGTTCTGTGTTGTTAGTAGTGGTAGGTTATGTTGTGTTCCTCTGTTCGTAGTGGCAGGTTATGTTGTGTTCCTGTGTTAGTAGTAGTAGGTGATTTTTTTTCCTGTGTTAGTAGTGGCAGGTTATGTTGTGTTCCTGTGCTATTTGTGGCAGGTGATGTTGTGTTCCTGTGTTAGTAGTGGCAGGTGATGTTGTGTTCCTGTGTTATTGGTGGTTGGTTATGTTGTGTTTTTTTATTAGTAGTGGCAAGTGATGTTGTGTTTCTGTGTTAGTAGTGGCAAGAGGTGTTGTGTTCCGGTGTTTGTAATGATAGGTTATGTTGTGTTCCTATGTTATTAGTGGCAGGTGATGTTTTGTTCCTTTGTTAGTAGTGGCAGGTGATGTTGTGTTCCTGTGTTATTGGTGGCAGGTTATATTGTGTTCCTGTGTTAGTTGTGGCAGGTGTTGTTGTGTTCTAGTGTTAGTAGTAGCAAGTGATGTTGTGTTCCTGTGTTAGTAGTGGCAGGTGATGTCGTGTTCCTGTGTTAGTAGTGGCAGGTGATGTTGTGTTCCTGTCTTAGTAGTGGTAGGTGATGTTGTGTTCCTGTGTTAGTAGTGGTAGGTTTTGTTGTGTTTATGTGATAGTAGTGGCAGGTTATGTTGTGTTCCTGTGTTAGTAGTGGCAGGTTATGTTGTGTTCCTGTGTTAGTAGTAGTAGGTGATGTTGTGTTCCTGTGTTAGTAGTGGCAGGTTATGTTGTGTTCCTGTGTTAGTATTTGCATGTTATGTTGTATTCTTTTGTTATTAGTGGCAGGTGTTGTTTTGTTCCAGTGTTATTAGTGGCAGGTCATGTTGTCTTCGTGTGGTAGTAGTGGCAGGTTATGTTGTGTTCCTTTGTTAGTAGTGGTAGGTAACGTTGAGTTCCTGTGTTTGTAGTGGCAGGTCATGTTGTGTTCATGTGCTAGTAGTGGCAGGTGTTGTGTTCATGTGTTAGTAGTGGTAGGTGATGTTGTGTTCACTGTGTTAGTGGTAGGTTATGTTGTGTTCCTGTGTTAGTAGTGGCAGGTTGTGTTGTGTGTCCTTTGTTGGTAGTGGCAGGTGTTGTGTTCCAGTGGTAGTAGTGGCTTGGGTCATGTAGTGTTCTGTGTTTGTAGTGGCAGGTCATGTTGTGTTCCTGTACCAGTAGTGTGGAGTGTTGTTGTGTTCCTTTGTTGTTAGTAGTGGCTTGGGTTATGTTGTGTTCCTATATTATTAGTGGCAGGTGATGTTTTATTCCTGTGTTATTAGTGGCAGGTTCTGTTGTGTTCCTGTGTTAGTAGTGGCAGGAGTTGTTGTGTTCTAGTGTTAGTTGTAACAAGTGATGTTGTGTTCCTGTGTTAGTAGTGGCAGGTGGTGTCGTGTTCCTGTGCCAGTAGCGGCAGGTGTTGTTGTGCTCCTGTGTTAGTAGTGGCAGGTGATGTTGTGATCCTGTGTTATTGGTGGCAGGTTATGTTGTGTTTTGTGTTAGTAGTGGCAGGTGATGTTGTGTTCCTGTGTTAGTAGTGACAGGTTATGTTGTGTTCCTGTGTTAGTAGTGGCAGGTTATATTGAGTTCCTGTGTTAGTCGTAGCAGGTGTTGTTGTGTTCTAGTGTTTGTAGTGGCATGTGATGTTTTGTTTTTGTGTTAGTAGTGGCAGGTAATGTTGTGTTTCTGTGTTAGTACCGGCAGGTTATGTTGTGTTCCTATGTTATTAGTGGCAGGTGATGTTTTGTTCCTCTGTTATTGGTGGCAAGTTATGTTGTGTTCCTGTGTTAGTCGTGGCAGGTGTTGTTGTGTTCTAGTGTTAGTAGTAGCAAGTGATGTTGCGTTCCTGTGTTAGTAGTGGCAGGTGGTGTCGTGTTCCTGTGCCAGTAGTGGCAGGTGTTGTTGTGTTCCTGTGTTAGTAGTGGCAGGTGATGCTGTGTTCCTGTGTTAGTAGTGGCAGGTGATGTTGTGTTCCTTTGTTATTGGTGGCAGTTGATGTTGAGTTCTTGTGTTAGTAGTGGCAGGTGATGTTGTATTCCTGTGTTAGTAGTGGTAGGTGATGTTGTGTTCCTGTGTAAGTAGTTGTAGGTTATGTTGTGTTTCTGTGATAGTAGTGGCAAGTGATGTTGTGTTCCTGTGTTATTGGTGGCAGAGTTCTTGTTGTGTTCCCTATGTTCGTAATTGGCAGGTATATTTGTATTTCTGTATTCATCATTGTGAGTTATGTTGTTCCTGGGTTAGTAGTATTAGGTGATGTTCTGTGTTAGTAGTGGCAGGTTATGTGTTCCTGTATTTCTTCTTGGCAGGTGATGTTGTGTTCTATGTTAGTAGTGGCAGGTGATGTTGTGTTCTGTGTTATCCCATTGTAGGTGATGTTGTGTTCCTGTGTTATTGGTGGTAGGTTATATTTATTGTTGTTTTTTGTTGGTAGTGATGTTGTGTTTCTGTGTTAGTAGTGGCAAGAGATGTTGTGTTCCTGTGTTTGTAGTGGCAGGTTATGTTGCGTTCCTATGTTATTAGTGGCAGGTGATGTTTTGTTCCTGTGGTGGTAGTGGCCGGTGATGTTGTGTTCCTGTGTTATTGGTGTCATGTTATGTTGTGTTCCTGTGTTAGTAGTGGCAGGTGTTGTTGTGTTCTAGTGTTAGTAGTAGCAAGTGATGTTGTGTTCCTGTGTAAGTAGTGGCAGGTGGTGTCGTGTTCCTGTGCCAGTAGTGTCAGGTGATGTTGTGTTCCTGTGCTAGTAGTGGCAGTTGATGTTGTGTTCCTGTGTTGTGGTGGTACGTGATGTTGCATTACTGTGTTATTGGTGGCAGGTTATGTTGTGTTTCTGTGATAGTAGTGGCGGGTGTTGTGTGTTCCTGTGTTGGCAGTGGTGGGTGATGTTGTGTTCCTGTGGCAGGTCATGTTGTGTTTTGTGTTAGTAGTGGCAGGTGTTGTTGTGTTCCTGTGTTAGTAGTGCCAGGTGTTGTTGTCTTCCTGTGTTAGTAGTGGCAGATGATGTTGTGCTTCTGTGTTAGTTGAGGCACGGGTCGTTGTGTTCCTGTGTAGCAGTGGCAGGTGTTATTGTGTTCCTGTGTTGGCAGTGCCAGTTGTTGTTGTGTTCCTGTGTCAGTAGTGGCAGGTGAAGTTGTGTTCTTGTGTTAGTATTAGCAGGTTATGTTGTGTTCCTGTGTTAGTAGTGGCAGGTTATGTTGTGTTCCTTTGTTAGTAGTGGCAGGTTGTGTTATGTTTCTGTGTTATTAATGGCAGGTGATGTTGTGTTTCTGTGTATATTAGTAGTGGTAGGGTATGTTGTGTTCCTGTGTTAGTAGTGGCACGTTATGTTGTGTTCCTGTGTTAGTAGTGGCTGGTTGTGTTGTGTTCCTTTGTTAGTAGTGGCAGGTCATGTTCTCTTCCTGTGTTTGTAGTGGCAGGTCTTGTTGTGTTCCTGTGCTAGT
>NW_024716714.1:0-29175 GCF_018991925.1 Homarus americanus | reverse complement strand
GTAATATTTACCCCAGAATTCGAAAATCTACTTCCCTCGAAAGTCTATAATCTACTTTCCCGGAAAGTAGATATTTCCCATTTTTATGATACAAATTTCCCGTTTTCTATGATAATCTACTTCGCAAAAATTAGGTAATATTTCAGAATGAAAAATCTACTTCCCAGAAAAGTCGGAGTAATCTACTTTACCGAAAAAGTAGAAAATCTATCTACTTTTGGGGAAAGTAGATAACCAACTTCCCGGAGTAGAGATATTTCCCCATTTTTATGATACAAATTTCCTGCTTCTTTATGATAATCTACTTCGCAAAATTAGTAATATTTCCTCGAAAAGTCGATAATCTACTTTCCCGAAAAGTAGGTAATCTATCTACTTTTCGAAAGTAGATAACCAACTTCTCTCCCGAAAGTAGATATTTCCCATTTTTATGATACAAATTTCCCGTTTTCTATGATAATCTACTTCGCAAAAATTAGGTAATATTTCTCGAAAAAGTCGATAATCTACTTTCCCGAAAAGTAGAATCTATCTACTTCGGGAAAAGTAGATCCCAACTTTCCCGAAAGTAGATATTTCCCATTTTATGATACAAATTTCCCGTTTTCATGACAATCTACTTCCCAAAATTAGGTAATATTTCCCCAGTATCTCCGAAAATCTACTCGAAAAAGTCGAGAATCTACTTTCCCAAAAAGTAGTACCTATCTACTTTTCGGGAAAAGTAGATAACCAACTTTCCCGAAAGTAGATATTTCCCATTTTTATGATACAAATTTCCCGTTTTCTATGATAATCTACTTCGCAAAAATTAGGTAATATTTCCTCGAAAAGTCGATAATCTACTTTCCTAGAAGTAAAATCTATATCTTCTTTTCGTGGCATAAATCAACTTTCCCGGAAAGATATTTCCCATTTTTATGATACAAATTTCCCGGTTTCTATGATAATCTACTTCGCAAAATAATTAGGTAATATTTCCTCAATTCGAAAATCTACTCGAAAAGTCGATAATCTACTTTCCCTAGTGTAGAAAATATATTCAATTTTCGAAAGTAGATAACCAACTTCCCTAGAAAGTAGATATTTCCCATTTTTATGATACAAATTTCCCGTTTTCTATGATAATTCACTTCTGCAAAATTAGGTAATATTTCCCCCAGAATTCGAAAATCAACTTCCCCGAAAAAGTCGATAATCTACTTACCGAAAAGTAGAAAATCTATCTACTTTTTGGGAAAGTAGATAACCAACTTTCCTGAAAGTAGATATTTCCCATTTTTATGATACAAATTTCCCGTTTCTATGATAATTCCATTTCGCAAAATTAGGTAATATTTCCCCGAAAGTCGATAATCTACTTCTCTCCTCGGAAAGTAGAAAATTCATCTACTTTTCGAAAGTAGATAACCAACTTTCCTGGAAAGTAGATATTTCCCATTTTTATGATACAAATTTCCTGTTTTCTATGATAACTACTTCGCAAAAATTAGGTGTAATATTTCCCGAGTATCTACTTCCTCGAAAAGTCGATAATCTACTTTCCCGAAAAAGTAGAAAATTCCATTCTACTTTTCGGGAAAGTAGATAACCAACTCTTTCCGGAGTAGATATTTCCCCATTTTATGATACAAATTTCCCGTTTTCATGATACCCACTTCGCAAAATTAGGTAATATTTCCAAATTCGAAAATCTATTTCCTCGAAAAGTCGATTATCTACTTTCGAAAAGTAGAAAATCTATCTACTTTCGAAAGTAGATATTTCCCATTTTTATGATACAAATTTCCCGTTTTCTATGATAATCTACTGCAAAATTAGGTAATATTTCCCCAGAAGTCCAGCACCACTTCCTGAAATGTCCATAACGTCTCTATCCATGCAACCATTTCACAAAACCTAAATCTTGGAAACATATCATTTTTATGATACAAATTTCCCTGCTTTCTTTTGCTATGATAATCTACTTTGCAAAATTAGGTAATATTTACCCTTGCGAATTCAAGTACCTACTCTGAAATGATAATCTTACTTTCCCGAAAGTAGATATTTCCCATTTTTTATGATACAAATTTCCCTGTTTTATGATAACTACTTCGCAAAATTAGGTATATTTTTACCCTGTAGCTCGGTGTCTACTTCCCCAAAGTCGATAATCTACTTTCCGAAAAGTAGAAAATCTATCTACTTGTCGGGAAAGTAGATATTTCCATTTTTATGATACAAATTTCCCGGTTTCTATGATAATCTACTTCGCAAAAATTAGGTAATATTTCCCCTGGGGCTCTGAAAATCTACTTCCCCGAAAAGTCGATAATCTACTTTCCTGGTGAAGTAGAAAATCTATCTAATTTCGAAAGTAGATAACCAACTTTCCCGGAAAGTAGATATTTCCTCATTTTTTGCGATACAAATTTCCCGTTTTCTATACACCTACTTCGCAAAAATTAGGTAATATTTCAAATTGAAAATCTACTTCCCCTAAAAGTCGATACAATCGGCCTTCCGAAAGTAGAAAATCTCTATAGATAACCAACTTTCCCGGAAAGTAGATATTTCCCCATTTTTTATGATGCCAAATTTCCGTTTTCTATGATAATCTACTTTTGCAAAATTAGGTAATATTTACCTAGAATTCGAAAATCTACTTCCCGAAAAGTCGATAATCTACTTTCCGAAAAAGTAGATATTTCCCATTTTTTATGATACAAATTTCCCGTTTTCTATGATAATCTACTTCAAAAATTAGGTAATATTTCCGCCAGAATTTGAAAATCTACTTCCCCGAAAAGTCGAGAATCTACTTCCTTCCGAAAAGTAGAAAATCTATTCACTTTTCGAAAGTAGATAACCAACTTTCCGGAAAGTAGATATTTCCCTCTATTTTATGATACAAATTTCCCGCTTTCTATGATAATCTACTTCGCAAAATTAGTAATATGTAATTCCAGAATTTGAAAATCTACTTCCTCCGAAGTTCATAATCTACTTTCCCGGAAAGTAGATATTTCCCATTTTTATGATGTTAAATTTCGTTTCTATGATAATCTACTTCGCAAAAATTAGGTAATATTTCCATAATTCGAAAAATCTACTTCCTCGTCGATAATTCATTTCGTACGTGCAGTACCCGATCTACTAAGTAGATAACCAACTTTCCCGGAAAGTAGATATTTCCCATTTTTAAGTACACCTCCCGTTTTCTATGATAATCTACTTCGCAAAAATTAGTAATATTTCCTCACTGAAATTCCATTTCCCGAAAGCCGATAATCTACTTTCCCGAAAAGTAGAAAATTCCATTCACTTGTCGGGAAAGTAGATAAACCAACCTCGTTTTTGAAAGTAGATATTTCCCCATTTTAAAGCATTACAAATTTCCCGGTTTTGCGATACCCCTACTTCCGCAAAATTAGGCAATATTTCCTCAGTTTCGAAAATCTACTTCCCCGAAAAGTCGATAATCTACTTTTCCCTATAGTAGAAAATCTATCTCACTTTTCGAAAGTAGATAAACTCAACTTTCCCGGAAAGTAGAGATATTTCCATTTTTGCGATACAAAATTTCCGTTTTCTTTCTAGCGATAATTCACTTTCCCGCAAAAATTATAATATGCTTCCCCATAAATTCGAAAATCTACTTCCCCGAAAAGTCGATAATCTACTTTCCCCGAAAAGTGGTGTTCATCTACTTTTCGAAAGTAGATAACCAACTTTCCCGAAAGTAGATATTTCCCATTTTTATGATACAAATTTCCCGTTTTCTTATGATAACCACTTTGCAAAATTAGGTAATATTTACCCCAGAATTTCGAAAAATTTACTTCCCAGTGCCGATAATCTACTTTCCCGAAAAAGTAGATATTTCCCATTTTATGGATGCCACTTCCGTTTTCTTATGATAATTCCACGCAAAATTAGGTAATATTTTCCGCCAGAATTTGAAAATCTACTTCCCCGAAAAGCTCGATAACTTACTTTTCCCCGAAAAGTGAAAATCTTATTTGCCTTTCGGAAAGTAGATAACCAACTTTCCCCGGAAAGTAGATATTTCCCATTTTTTATGATACAAATTTCCCGTTTTATGATAATCTACTTCAGTAAAAATTAGGTAATATTTACCCCAGAATTCGAAAATCTACTTCCTGAAATTATAATCTACTTTCCCGGAAAGTAGATATTTATTTTTATGATACAAATTTCCCGTTTCTATGATAATCTACTTCGCAAAAATTAGGTAATATTTCCAGAATCGAAAAATCTACTTCGAAAAGCGATAATCTACTTTTACCGAAAGTAGAAGTATCTATCTACTTTTTGGGAAAGTAGATAACCAACTTCCCGGAAAGTAGATATTTCCTCTACTTTATGATACAAATTTCCCGTTTCGCGATAATTACTGCAAAATTAGGTAATATTTCACTCGAAAAATCTACTTCCCGAAAGTCGATAATCTACTTTCCCGAAAAGTAGAAAATCTATCTACTTGTCGGGAAAGTAGATAACCAACTTTCACGGAAAGTAGATATTTCCATTTTTTTATGATACAAATTCGGTTTCTATGATAATCTACTTCGCAAAAATTAGGCAATATTTCCCTGCCTGAAAGTGCACCTACTTCCCTCGAAAAGTCGATAATCTACTTCCCGAGAGAGTAGAAAATTATCTAATTTCGAAAGTAGATAACCAACTTTCCCGGAAAGTAGATATTTCCCATTTTTATGATACAAATTTCCCGTTTTCTATGATAATCTACTTCGCAAAATTAGGTAATATTTCCCCTGCTCGAAAATCTACTTCCCCGAAAAGTCGATAATCTACTTTCCCGAAAAAGTAGAAAAAATTATCTACTTTTTGGGAAAGTAGATAACCAACTTTCCCAGAGTAGATATTTCCCATTTCTCTGTTAGTGATACAAATTTCCCCTGCTGTTTCTATGATAATCTACTTCGCAAAATTAGGTAATATTTCCAAAAAATTCGAAAATCTATTTCCTCGAAAAAGTCGATAATCTACTTTCCCGAAAAACTGTAGTAGCCTGAGTCGAAGGTAGATAAATCAACTTTCCCGAAAGTAGATATTTCCCATTTTTTAACGATACAAATTTCCCGTTTCTATGATAATTACTGCAAAATTAGGTAATATTTCCGCACTCGAAAAATCTATTTCCCCTCGAAAAGTCGATAATCTGGCTTCTCCCGAAAAGGAGAAAATTATCTACTTTTCGAAAGTAGATAACCAAACTTCCTGAAAGCAGATATTTCCCCATTTTATGACACAAATTTCCCGCTTTCTATGGTAATCTACCGCAAAATTAGGTAATATTTCCCCCTGTTTTAGTACCATTTCCCCGAAAAATGATAATCTACTTTCCTGAGAAGTAGAAAATCTATCTAATTTCGGGAAAGTAGATAACCAACTTTCCCGGAAAGTAGATATTTCCCCATTTTTATGATACAAATTTCCCGCTTTCTATGATAATCTACTTCGCAAAATTAGGTAATATTTCCCAGAATTCGAAAAATTCCCCGAAAAGCTCTATAATTTACTTTACCGAAAGTAGAGCAAATCTATCTACTTTTGGGAAAGTAGATAACCAACTTCTCCCGAAAGTAGATATTTCCCATTTGTTATGATACCCTCTCCCGTTTTCTATGATAACTACCTTGCAAAATTAGGTAATATTTACCCCAGAATTCGTAAATCTACTTCCCCGAAATGATAATCTACTTTCCCGGAAAGTAGATATTTCCCCATTTTTTATGATACAAATTTCCCGTTTCTATGATAATCTACTTCGCAAAATTAGGTAATATTTACCCAGAATTCGAAAAAAAAAATCTACTTCTCGAAAAGTCGATAATCTACTTTCCCGAAAAGTAGAAAATCTATGCCTATTTCTTTTCGGGAATGATAACCAACTCTTCCGGAAAGCAAATATTTCCTAATTTTTTATGATACAAATTTCTCCCCGTTTTCTATGATAGCTAATCTACTTCGCAAAATTAGGTAATATTTCCCCGAAAAGTCGATAATCTACTTTCCCAAAAAGTAGAAAATCTATCTACTTTTCGGGAAAGTAAATAACCAACTTTCCCGGAAGGTAGATATTTCCCAATTTTTATGATACAAATTTCCCGTTTTCTATGATTATCTACTTCGCAAAATTAGGTAATATTTCCCCCAAAATTCGAAAATCTACTTCCCCGAAAAGTCGATAATCTACTTTCCCAAAAAGTAGAAAATCTATCTACTTTTCGGGAAAGTAGATAACCAACTTTCCCGGAAAGTAGATATTTCCCATTTTTTATGATACAAATTTTCCGTTTTCTATGATTATCTACTTCGCTAAATTAGGTAATATTTCCCCCAAAATTCGAAAATCTACTTCCACGAAAAGTCGATAATCTACTTTCCCGAAAAGTAGAAAATCTATCTACTTTTCGGGAAAGTAGATAACCAACTTTCCCGGAAAGTAGATATTTCCCATTTTTTATGATACAAATTTCCCGTTTTCTATGATTATCTACTTCGCAAAATTACGTAATATTTCCCCCAAAATTCGAATATCTACTTCCCCGAAAAGTCGATAATCTACTTTCCCGAAAAGTAGATAATTATCTACTTTTCGGGAAGTAGATAACCAACTTTCCCGGAAAGTAGATATTTCCCATTTTTATGATACAAATTTCCCGTTTTCTATGATTATCTACTTCGCAAAATTACGTAATATTTCCCCCAAAATTCGAAAATCTACTTCCCCGAAAAGTCGATAATCTACTTTCTCGAAAAGTAGAAAATCTATCTACTTTTCGGGAAAGTAGATAACCAACTTTCCCGGAAAGTAGATATTTCCCATTTTTTATGATACAAATTTCCCGTTTTCTATGATAATCTACTTCGCAAAATTAGGTAATATTTCCCCCAAAATTCGAAAATCTACTTCCCCGAAAAGTCGATAATCTACTTTCCCGGATAGTAGATATTTCCCATTTAATATGATACAAATTTCCCGTTTTCTATGATAATCTACTTCGCAAAATTAGGTAATATTTCCCCCCAAATTCAAAAATCTGCTTCCCCGAAAAGTCGATAATCTACTTTCCCGAAAAGTAGAAAATCTGTCTAGTTTTCGGGAAAGTAGATAACCAACTTTCCCGGAAAGTAGATATTTCCCGTTTTTTATGATACAAATTTCCCGTTTTCTATGATAATCTACTTCGCAAAATTAGGTAATATTTCCCCCAAAATTCGAAAATCTACTTCCCCGAAAAGTCGATAATCTACTTTCCCGAAAAGTAGAAAATCTATCTACTTTTCGGGAAAGTAGATAACCAACTTTCCCGGAAAGTAGATATTTCCCATTTTTTATGACACAAATTTCCCGTTTTCTATGATAATCTACTTCGCAAAATTACGTAATATTTCCCCCAAAATTCGAAAATCTACTTCCCGAAAAGTCGATAATCTACTTTCCCGAAAAGTAGAAAATCTGTCTACTTTTCAGGAAAGTAGATAACCAACTTTCCCGGAAAGTAGATATTTCCCGTTTTTTATGATACAAATTTCCCGTTTTCTATGATAATCTACTTCGCAAAATTAGGTAATATTTCCTCCAAAATTCGAAAATCTACTTCCCCGAAGTAGAAAATCTATCTTCTTTCAAAGTAGATAACCAACTTCCCGGAAAGTAGATTCCCCATTTTTATGATACAAATTTCCCGGTTTCTATGATGAATCTACTTCGCAAAATTAGGTACTCACCGAGAAAATCTACTTCCCCGAAAAAGTCGATAATCTACTTTCTCGAAAAGTGCAGAAAAATATATTTTAATTTTCGAAAGTAGATAACCAACTTTCCCGGAAAGTAGATATTTCCCCATTTTTATGATACAAATTTCCCGTTTTCTATGATAATCTACTTCGCAAAAATAGGGGTAATATTTCCAAATTTCCGAAAATGTACTTCCTCGAAAAGTCGATAATTCACTTTCCGAAAGTAGAGGTATCTATTCACTTTCGGGAAAGTAGATAACCAACTTTCCCGAAAGTAGATATTTCCCATTTTTATGATACAAATTTCCCGTTTTCTATGATAATCTACTTTGCAAAATTCGGTAATATTTACCCCAGAATTCGAAAATCTACTTCCCTCGAAAAGTCGATAATCTACTTCCCCGAAAAGTGAAAATTATCTACTTTTCGGGAAAGATAACCAACTTTCCTGAAAGTAGATATTTCCCCATTTTTTATGATACAAATTTCCCGTTTCTGATAATCTACTTCGCAAAAATTAGGTAATATTTAACCTCGGTGAATTCGAAAATCTACTTCCCCGAAAGTCTATAATCTACTTTCCCGGAAAGTAGATATTTCCCATTTTTATGATACAAATTTCCCGTTTTCTATGATAATCTACTTCGCAAATTAGGTAATATTTCCCCAGAATTCGAAAATCTACTCGAAAAGTCGATAATCTACTTTTAATGAAAAGTAGAAAATCTATCTACTTTTGGGAAAGTAGATAACCAACTTTCCCGGAAAGTAGATATTTCCCATTTTTATGATACAAATTTCCCGTTTTCTATGATAATCTACGCAAAATTAGGCAATATTTCCCCTCGAAAGTCGATAATCTACTTTCCCGAAAAGTAGAAAATCTATCTACTTTCGAAAGTAGAGCAATCATCTCTTCCCGGAAAGTAGATATTTCCCCATTTTTATGATACAAATTTCCCTGCTTCCTTTCTATGATAATCTACTTTCGCAAAAATTAGGTAATATTTCCCCAGAATTCGAAAATCTACTTCCTCGAAAGCCGATAATCTACTTTCCCGAAAAGTAGTAGTGTAAATATATTCCAATTTTCGAAAAGTAGATAACCAACTTTCCCGGAAAGTAGATATTTCCCCATTTTATGATACAAATTTCCCGTTTTCTATGATAATTTCGCAAAATTAGGTAATATTTCCCCAAAATTTAGAAAATGTACTTCCCCGAAAGTCGATAATCTACTTTCCCGAAAAGTAGAAAATCTATCTACTTTTCGGAAAAGTAGATAACCAACTTTCCCGGAAAGTAGATATCATTTTTTTATGATACAAAATTTCCCGCTTTCTATGATAATCTACTTTGCAAATTCAATATTTACCCCAGACTCGAAAATCTACTTCCCCGAAAAAAGTCGATAATCTACTTTCCCGAAAGTAAAATCTATCTACTTTTCGGGAAAGTAGATAACCAACTTTCCCGGAAAGTAGATATTTCCCATTTTTATGATACAAATTTCCCGTTTTCTATGATAATCTACTTTGCAAAAATTAGGTAATATTTATCCCACTCCGAGTGCAACCTACTTCCCCGAAAAGTCGATAATCTACTTTCCCGAAAGTAGAAAATCTATCACTTTTCGAAAGTAGATAACCAACTTTCCTGAAAGTAGATATTTCCCCATTTTATGATACAAATTTCCCGTTTCTATGATAATCTACTTCTCGCAAAAATTAGTAATATTTCCAGAGTTTGAAAATCTACTCTCGAAAAAGCTCGATAATTCCGCTTTCCCGAAAAAGTGCAGCGCCCTATCTACTTTTTTGGGAAAGTAGATAACCAACTTTCCCCATAGATATTTCCCATTTTTATGATACAAATTTCCCGTTTTCTATGATAATCTACTTCGCAAAAATTAGGTAATATTTACCCCAGAATTCGAAAACTACCTCGAAAGCTATAATCTACTTTCCGAAAGTAGATATTTCCCATTTTTTATGATACAAATTTCCCGTTTTCTATGATAATCTACTTCGCAAAATTAGTAATATTTCCAGATTCGAAAAATCTACTTCCCAGAAAAGTCGATAATCTACTTTTACCGAAAGTAGAAAATCTATCTACTTTTTGGGAAAGTAGATAACCAACCTTCCCGGTGATATTTCCCATTTTTTTATGATACAAAATTTCCCGTTTCTATGATAATCTACTTCTCGCAAAAATTAGGTAATATTTCCCCGAAAAGTCGATATAATCTACTTTTCCCGCGTAGAAAATCTATCTACTTTTCGGGAAAGTAGATAACCAACTTTCCCGGAAAGTAGATATTTCCCCATTTTTATGATACAAATTTCCCGTTTTCTATGATAATCTACTTCGGCAAAATTAGGTGTAATATTTCCAAATTCGCAAATCTACTTCCCCGAAAAGTCGATAATCTACTTTCCCGAAAACTAGAAAATCTATCTACTTTTCGGGAAAGTAGATAACCAACTTTCCCGGAAAGTAGATATTTCCCATTTTGGCGATACAAATTTCCCGTTTTCTATGATAATCTACTTCGCAAAATTAGGTAATATTTCCCCCGAAAAGTCGATAATCTACTTTCCCGAGAAGTAGAAATCTATTTTCGGGAAAGTAGATAACCAACTTTCCCGAAAAGTGATATTTCCCCATTTTTTATGATACAAATTTCCCGGTTTCTATGATAATTCACTTCGCAAAATTAGGGTAATATTCCCCAGTTCGAAAAATCTACTTCCGAAAAAGTCGATACCCACTTTTCCCGAAAAGTAGAAAATATATCTAATTTTCGGGAAAGATAACCAACTTTCCCGAAAGTAGATATTTCCCCATTTTTATGATACAAATTTCCCGTTTCTAAGATAATCTACTTCGCAAAATTAGGTAATATTTCCAAATCTCGAACATGTACTTCCCCGAAAAAGTCGATAATCTACTTCTCTCCCCGAAAAGTGCCTAGCCGCCTATTTTTCGGGAAAGTAGATAACCAACTTTCCCCGAAAGTAAGTAGATATTTCCCATTTTATGATACAAATTTCCCGTTTCTATGATAATCTACTTTGCAAAATTCGGTAATATTTACCCCAGAATTCGAAAATCTACTTCCCGAAAAGTCGATAATCTACTTTCCCGAAAAGTAGTAATCTATCTACTTTTCGAAAGTAGATAACCAACTTTCCCGAAAAGTAGATATTTCCCATTTTTTATGATAAATTTCCCGTTTCTATGATAATCTACTTCGCAAAAATTAGGTAATATTTTACCCAGAATTCGAAAATCTACTTCCCTGAAATTATAACCAACTTTCTCGGAAAGTAGATATTTCTCATTTTTTATGATACAAATTTCCCGTTTTCTATGATTATTCACTTCGCAAAATTCCAGTAATATTTCCCCCAAAATTCGAAAATCTACTTCCCCGAAAAGTCGATAATCTACTTTCCCGAAAAGTAGAAAATCTGTCTACTTTTCGGGAAAGTAGATAACCAACTTTCCCGGAAAGTAGATATTTCCCATTTTTTATGATACAAATTTCCCGTTTTCTATGATTATCTACTTCGCAAAATTAGGTAATATTTCCCCCAAAATTCGAAAATCTACTTCCTGAAAAGTCGATAATCTACTTTCCCGAAAAGTAGAAAATCTGTCTACTTTTCGGGAAAGTAGATAACCAACTTTCCCGGAAAGTAGATATTTCCCATTTTTTATGATACAAATTTCCCGTTTCCTATGATAATCTACTTCGCAAAATTAGGTAATATTTCCCCCAAAATTCGACAATCTACTTCCCCGAAAAGTCGATAATCTACTTTCCCGAAAGTAGAAAATCTATCTACTTTTCGAGAAAGTAGATAACCAACTTTCCCGGAAAGTAGATATTTCCCATTTTTTATGATACAAATTTCCCGTTTTCTATGATAATCTACTTCGCAAAATTAGGTAATATTTCCCCCAAAATTCGAAAATCTACTTCCCCGAAAAGTCGATAATCTACTTTCCCGAAAAGTAGAAAATCTATCTACTTTTCGGGAAAGTAGATAACCAACTTTCCCGGAAAGTAGATATTTCCCATTTTTTATGATACAAATTTCCCGTTTTCTATGATAATCTACTTCGCAAAATTAGGTAATATTTCCCCCAAAATTCGAAAATCTACTTCCCCGAAAAGTCGATAATCTACTTTCCCAAAAAGTAGAAAATCTATCTACTTTTCGGGAAAGTAGATAACCAACTTTCCCGGAAAGTAGATATTTCCCATTTTTTATGATACAAATTTCCCGTTTTCTATGATTATCTACTCGCAAAATTAGGTAATATTTCCTCCAAATTCGAAAATCTACTTCCCCAAAAAGTCGATAATCTACTTTCCCGAAAAGTAGAGATATTTCCCATTTAATATGATACAAATTTCCTGTTTTCTATGATAATCTACTTCGCAAAATTAGGTAATATTTCCCCCAAAATTCGAAAATCTACTTCCGAGAAAAGTCGATAATCTACTTTCCCGAAAAGTAGAAAATCTATCTACTTTTCGGGAAAGTAGATAACCAACTTTCCCGGAAAGTAGATATTTCCCATTTTTATGATCCAAATTTTCCGTTTTCTATGATAATCTACTTCGCAAAATTAGGTAATATTTTCCCCAAAATTCGAAAATCTACTTCCCCGAAAAGTCGATAAGCTACTTTCCCGAAAAGTAGAAAATCTGTCTACTTTTCGGGAAAGTAGATAACCAACTTTCCCGGAAAGTAGATATTTCCCAGTTTTTATGATACAAATTTCCCGTTTTCTATGATAATCTACTTCGCAAAATTAGGTAATATTTCCCCCAAAATTCGAAAATCTACTTCCCCGAAAAGTGGATAATCTACTTTCCCAAAAAGTAGAAAATCTGTCTACTTTTCGGGAAAGTAGATAACCAACTTTCCCGGAAAGTAGATATTTCCCATTTTTTATGATAAAAATTTCCCGTTTTCTATGATAATCTACTTCGCAAAATTAGGTAATATTTCCCCCAAAATTCGAAAATCTACTTCCGAGAAAAGTCGATAATCTACTTTCCCGAAAAGTAGAAAATCTATCTACTTTTCGGGAAGGTAGATAACCAACTTTCCCGGAAAGTAGATATTTCCCATTTTTTATGATACAAATTTCCCGTTTTCTATGATAATCTACTTCGCAAAATTAGGTAATATTTCCCCCCAAATTCGAAAATCTACTTCCCCGAAAAGTCGATAATCTACTTTCCCGAAAAGTAGAAAATTTATCTACTTTCCGGGAAAGTAGATAACCAACTTTCCCGGAAAGTAGATATTTTCCATTTTTTATGATACAAATTTCCCGTTTTCTATGATAATCTACTTCGCAAAATTAGGTAATATTTCCCCCAAAATTCGAAAATCTACTTCCTGAAAAGTCGATAATCTACTTTCCCGAAAAGTAGAAAATCTGTCTACTTTTCAGGAAAGTAGATAACCAACTTTCCCGGAAAGTAGATTTTTCCCGTTTTTTATGATACAAATTTCCCGTTTCTATGACAATCTACTTCTCTAAATTAGGTAATATTTCCCTCAAAATTCGAAAATCTACTTCCCGAAAAGTCGATAATCTACTTTCCCGAAAAGTAGAAAATCTATCTACTTTTCGGGAAAGTAGATAACCAACTTTCCTGGAAAGTAGATATTTCCCATTTTTTATGATGCAAATTTCCCGTTTTCTATGATAATCTACTTGGCAAAATTTGGTAATATTTCCCCCAAAATTCGAAAATCTACTTCCCCGAAAAGTCGATAATCTACTTTCCCGAAAAGTAGATATTTTCCCATTTTATGATACAAATGCTTTCTATGATAATCTACTTCGCAAAATTAGGTAATATTTCCCCAGACTGGTGCAAATCTACTTCCCAGAAAAGTCGATAATTCATTTTACCGAAAAGTAGAAAAATTCATCTACTTTTTGGGAAAGTAGATAACCAACTTTCCCTGAAAGTACTTCCCATTTTTATGATACAAATCTCCTGTTTCTATGATAATCTACTTCGCAAAATTAGGTAATATTTCCGAAAAGTCGATAATCTACTTTTCCCCGAAAAGTAGAAAATTATTTACTTTTCGTAGATAACCAACTTTCCCGGAAAGTAGATATTTCCCATTTTATGATAAATTTCCTCGTTTCTATGATAATCTACTTCGCGTAAAATTAGGTAATATTTCCAAATTCGCAAAATCTACTTCCCGCCGAAAAGTCGATAATCTACTTTCCTCGAAAAACTAAAAATTTATCTACTTTTCGGGAAAGTAGATAACCAACTTTCCCGAAAGTAGAGGCTTCCCCATTTTTTATGATACAAATTTCCTGCTTAAGATAATCTACTGCAAAATAGTAATATTTCCCTCGAAAGTCGATAATCTACTTTCCCGAGAAGTAGAAAATCTATCTTCTTTTCGGGAAAGTAGCGTAACCAACTTCTCGAAAGTAGATATTCCCATTTTTATGATACAAATTTCCCCGGTTTCTATGATAATCTACTTCGCAAAATTAGGTAATATTTCCCCAAATTGAAAAATCTACTTCCCCGAAAAGTCGATAATCTACTTTCCGAAAAGTAGAAAATATAGCCCAATTTTCGGGAAAGTAGATAACCAACTTTCCCGAAAGTAGATATTTCCCATTTTTATGATACAAATTTCCTGTTTCTATGATAATCTACTTTCGCTCGTACCAGGGGTAATATTTCCCCAAATTCGAACATGTACTTCCCCGAAAAGTCGATAATCTACTTTCCCCGAAAAGTACCTGAGCTGGGAGTAGAGATAACAACTCTTCCTGAAAGTAGATATTTCCCATTTTTTATGATACAAATTTCCGTTTTCTATGATAATCTACTTTGCTAAAAAATACCCGGTAATATTTACCCCAGAATTCGGTGCAGTCTACTTCCCGAAAATGATAATCTACTTTCCCCGAAAAGTAGAAAAATCTATCTACTTTTCGGGAAAGTAGATAACCAACTTTCCCGGAAAGTAGATATTTCCCATTTTTATGATACAAATTTCCCGTTTCTATGATAATCTACTTTGCAAAATTAGGCAATATTTTACCCCAGAATTCGAAAAATCTACTTCCCCGAAAGTCTATAATCTACTTTCCCGGAAAGTAGATATTTCCCATTTTATGATAAATTTCCCGTTTATGATAATCTACTGCAAATTAGGTAATATTTCCCAGAATTCGGTGCACTACTTCCCCGAAAAGTCGATAATCTACTTACCGTGAAAAGTAGAAAATCTATCTACTTTTGGGAAAGTAGATAACCAACTTTCCCGGAAAGTAGATATTTCCCATTTTTGGCGATGTACAAATTTCCCGCTTTCTATGATAATCTACTTCGCAAAATTAGGTAATATTTCCCGAAAAAGTCGATAATTCACTTTCCCCGAAAGTAGAAAATTCATCTACTTTTCGGGAAAAAGTAGATAACCAACTTTCCCGGAAAGTGATATTTCCCATTTTTTATGATACAAATTTCCCGTTTTCTTATGATAATCTACTTCTGCAAAATTAGTAATATTTCCAGACTCGAAAATCTACTTCCCCGAAAAGTCGATAATCTACTTTCCCGAAAAGTAGAAAATATATTTGATTTCGGGAAAGTAGATAACCAACTTTCCTGAAAGTAGATATTTCCCATTTTTAAGTGATACAAATTTCCCGTTTTCTATGATAATCTACTTCGCAAAATTAGGGTAATATTTCCAAATTCGAAAAAATGTACTTCCCCGAAAGTCGATAATCTACTTTCCCGAAAAGTAGAAAATCTATCTACTTTTCGGGAAAGTAGATAACCAACTTTCCGAAAGTAGATATTTCCCATTTTTATGATACAAATTTCCCGTTTCTATGATAATCTACTTCGCAAAATTAGGTAATAATATTTATCCTTGGTAATTCTCGAAAAATCTACTTCCCTTGAAAAAGTCGATAATCTACTTTCCCGAAAGTAGAAAATTCTATTCACTTTTCGGGAAAGTAGATAACCAACTTTCCTTCCGAAAGTGTAGATATTTCCCCATTTTATGATACAAATTTCCCCGTTTTCTTTGGTGATAATCTACTTGCAAATTCGGTACATTGCCCCCAGAATTCCGAAAATCTACTTCCCCGAAAAAGTCGATGCAACACCTACTTTCCCGAAAAGTAGAAAAATCTATCTACTTTTCGAAAGTAGATAACCAACTTTCCCGGAAAGTAGATATTTCCCATTTTTATGATACAAATTTCCCGTTTTCTATGATAATCTACTTTGCAAAAATTAGGTAATATTTATCTCTGCATTTCGAGGGCCTACTCTCGAAAATGAATCTACTTTCCGAAAAGTAGAAAATCTATCTACTTTTCGGGAAAAGTAGATAACCAACTTTCCCGGAAAGTAGATATTTCCCATTTTTTATGATACAAATTTCCCGTTTTCTATGATAATCTACTTCGCAAAATTAGTAATATTTCCCCAGCAGAGTTTGAAATCTCACTTCGAAAAGATACAATCCTACTTTCCCGAAAAGTAGAAAATCTATCTACTTTTCGAAAGTAGATAAACCAACTTTCCCGGAAAGTAGATATTTCCCATTTTTATGATACAAATTTCCGTTTTCTATGATAATCTACCGCAAAAATTAGGTAATATTACCCTAAATTCTGAAAAGTGTACCCATTTCCCCTGAAAAGCCTATATAATCTTTCCCGCAGATATTTCCCATTTTACATGATACAAATTTCCCGTTTTCTATGATAATCTACTTCGCAAAATTAAATATCAGTGTCTACTTCCCAGAAAAGTCGATAATCTACTTACCGAAAAGTAGAAAAATCTATCTACTTTTTGGGAAAGTAGATAACCAACTTCCCGGAGTAGATATTTCCGGCTTTTATGATACAAAATTTCCTCAAGCTTATGATAACGGCTTCGCAAAATTAGTAATATTTCCCCGAAAGTCGATAATCTACTTCTTCCCGAAAAAGTAGAAAATTTGAGCCTATTTTTCGGGAAAAGTAGATAACCAACTTTCCCGGAAAGTAGATATTTCCATTTTTATGATACAAATTTCCCGTTTTCTATGATAATCTACTTCGCAAAATTCAGTAATATTTCCAAATTGCAAATCTACTTCCTCGAAAAGTCGATACTTTCCGAAAACTAAAATCGTCGCTACTTTTCGAAAGTAGATAACCAACTTTCCCGGAAAGTAGATATTATTTCCCATTTTTTATGATACAAATTTCGTTTTCTATGATAATCTACTTCGCAAAATTAGGTAATATTTCCCCGAAAGTCGATAATCTACTTTCCCGAGAAGTAGAAAAATTCGACGCTTTTCGGGAAAGTAGATAACCAACTTTCCCGGAAAAGTAGATATTTCCCCATTTTTATGATACAAATTTCCCGGTTTCTATGATAATCTACCGCAAAAATTAGGTAATATTTCAGTTCGAAAATCTACTTCCCGAAAGTCGATACAATCTACTTTCCCCGAAAAGTAGAAAAATATATCTAATTTTCGAAAGTAGATAACCAACTTCTTCCCGGAAAGTAGATATTTCCCATTTTTATGATACAAATTTCCGCTTATGCGATAATCTACTTCGCAAAATTAGGTAATATTTCCCCAATACCCGAATACGTACCTCCCCGAAAAGTCGATAATCTACTTTCCGAAAAGTAGAAATCTATCTACTTTCGGGAAAGTAGATAACCAACTTTCCCGGAAAGTAGATATTTCATTTTTTACATGGATACAAATTTCCCGTTTTCTATGATAATCTACTTTGCAAAATTCGGTAATATTTACCCCAGACTCGAAATCTACTTCCCTAAAAGTGATAATCTACTTTCTCCCGAAAAGTAGATGTAATCTATTTACCTCTTTTCGGGAAAGTTAACCAACTTTCCCGGAAAGGTAGATATTTCCCCATTTTTATGATACAAATTTCCCAAGTATGATAATCTACTTCGCAAAATTAGGTATTTACCCCTGTAATTCCGAAAATCTACTCGAAAATTATAATCTACTTTCCCGGAAAGTAGATATTTCCTCTATTTTTATGATACAAATTTCCTCTGTTTCTATGATAATCTACTTCGCAAAATTAGGGGTAATATTTCCCCAGACTAGCAAAAATCTACTTCCCCGAAAAGTCGATAATCTACTTTTACCGAAAGTAGAAAATCTATCTACTTTTGGGAAAGTATAGATAACCAACTTTCCCGAAAGTAGATATTTCCCATTTTTATGATACAAATTTCCGTTTCTATGATAATTCACTTCGCAAAAATTAGGTAATATCGAAAAGTCGATAATCTACTTTCCCGAAAAAGTAGAAAATTATCTACTTTTCGAAAGTAGATAACCAACTTTCCCGGTAGATATTTCCCATTTTTATGATACAAATTTCCCGTTTTCTATGATAATCTACTTCGCAAAATTAGTAATATTTCCAGAATTGAAAAAAAATCTACTTCCCGAAAGTCGATAATCTACTTTCCTCGAAAAGTAGAAAATATAGTCTAATTTTCGTGAAAGTAGATAAATCAACTTTCCTCGAAAGTAGAGATATTTCCCATTTTTATGATGTACAAATTTCCCGTTTTCTATGATAATCTACTTCGCAAAATTAGTAATATTTCAAATTGAAAAATGTACTTCCTCGAAAAGTCGATAATCTACTTTCCCGAAAAGTAGGTGAATCTTATCTACTTTCGGGAAAGTAGATAACCAACTTTCCCGGAAAGTAGATATTTCCCATTTTTATGATACAAATTTCCCCAAGTTTTCTATGAGCAATCTACTTTGCAAAAATTCGGTAATATTTACCCCAGCACTTCCCGAAAAGTCGATAATCTACTTTCCCGAAAAGTAGAAAATCTATCTACTTTTCGAAAGTAGATAACCAACTTTCCCGGAAAGTAGATATTTCCCATTTTATGATACAATTCGTTTTATGATAACTTTGCAAAATTAGGTAATATTTACCCCAGAATTGTAAATCTACTTCCCCGAAAGTCGATAATCTACTTTCCCGGAAAGTAGATATTTCCATTTTTATGATACAATTTCCCGTTTCTATGATAATCTACTGCAAAAATTAGGTAATATTACCCCAATTCGAAAATCTCCCGAAAAGTCGATAATCTACTTTCCCGAAAAGTAGAAAATCTATCTACTTTTCGGGAATGTAGATAACCAACTTTCCCGGAACGTAAATATTTCCCATTTTTATGATACAAATTCCCGTTTTCTATGATAATCTACTTCGCAAAATTAGGTAATATTTCCCCGAAAAGTCGATAATCTACTTTTCGAGAAGTAGAAAATCTATCTGTCGGAAAGTAGATAACCAACTTTCCCGGAAAGTAGATATTTCCCATTTTTTTGACAAATTTCCCGTTTTCTATGATAATCTACTTCAAAAATTAGGTAATATTTCACCCAATTAAAATCTACTTCCCGAAAAGTCGATAATCTACTTTCCGAAAAGTAGAAAATCTATCTAATTTTCAGGAAAGTAATACAACTTTCGGAAAGTAGATATTTCCCATTTTTTAATAAAATTTCCGTTTTCTATGATAATCTACTTCGCAAAATTAGGTAATATTTCCAAATTCGAAAATGTCGTCCCGAAAGTCGATAATCTATTTCCGAAAAGTAGAAAATCTATCTACTTTTCGGGAAAGGATGCTCTTTCCTGGAAAGTAGATATTTCCATTTTTTATGATACAAATTTCCCGTTTTCTATGATAATCTACTTTTGCAAAATTAGGTAATATTACCCCAGAATTCGTAAATCTACTTTTCAGGAAAGCAGATAACCAACTTTCCCAGAAAGCAGATATTTCCCATTTTCTATGATACCAATTTCCCGTTTTTTATGATAATCTACTTGGCAAAATTAGGTAATATTTCCCAAAATGTCGATACTCTACTTCCCCGAAAAGTCGATAATCTACTTTCCCGAAAAGTAGAAAAATCTACTTTTCAGGAAAGTAGATAACCAACTTTCCCGGAAAGTAGATATTTCCCATTTTTTATGATACAAATTTCCCGTTTTCTATGATAATCTACTTCGCAAAATTTGGTAATATTTCACAAAAAGTCGATAATCTACTTCCCCGAAGTCGATAATCTACTTTCCCGAAAAGTAGAAAAAATCTACTTTTTCAGGAAAGAAGTAGATGACCAACTTTCGGAAAGTAGATATTTCCCATTTTCTGTGATACCAATTTCCCGTTTTATGATAATCTACTTGGCAAAATTAGGTAATATTTCCCCAAAATGTCGATGCTCTACTTCCCCGAGTCGATAATCTACTTTCCCGAAAAGTAGAAAAATCTGCTTTCGGGAAAGTAGATAACCAACTTCCCGGAAGTGAATGTTCCCATTTTTTATGATACAAATTTCCCGTTTTTTATGATAATCTACTTCTCAGAATTAGGTAATATTTCCCTCAAAATTCGACAATCTACTTCCCCGAAAAGTCGATAATCTACTTTCCCGGAAAGTAGAAAATCTATCTACTTTTCGGGAAAGTAGATAGCCAACTTTCCCGGAAAGTAGATATTTCCCATTTTTTATGATACAAATTTCCCGTTTTCTATGATAATCTAGTTCTCAAAATTAGGTAATACTTCCCTCAAAATTCGACAATCTACTTCCCCGAAAAGTCGATAATCTACTTTCGAAAAGGTAGAAAAATCTACTTTTTCAGGAAGTAGATAGCCAACTTTCGGAAAGTAGATATTTCCCATTTTTATGATACAAATTTCCGTTTTCTATGATAATCTACTTCATAAAATTTGGTAATATTCCACCAAAAGTCGATAATCTACTTCCCCGAAAAGTCGATATTTCTTTTTCTACGAAAAAGTGAAAAATCTACTTTTCAGGAAAAGTGAATAACCAACTTTCCCGGAAAGTAGATATTTCCCATTTTTTATGATACAAATTTCCCGTTTTCTATGATAATCTACGCAAAATTTGGTAATATTTAAATTCAATCTACTTCCCCGAGTCTGTAATCTTTTTTTCTTATTTTTCTGAGATAACTCTTTGAAATTGTGTCTTTCTAATTGAATATTTCTTTGAAAAAGTCGATAATCTGCTTTCGAAAAAGTAATCTATCTACTTTTGGGAAAACTCAACCAACTTTCGGAAAGTAGATATTTCCATTTTTTATGATACAAATTTCCCGTTTTTCTGCGATAATCTACTTCGCAAAATTAGGTAATATTTCCCCCCAAATTCGAAAATCTACTTCCCAAAGTCGATAAATAGAAAATCTATCTACTTTCGGGAAGTAGTAACCAACTTTTCGGAGAAGTGTAGATATTTCCCATTTTTATGATACAAATTTCCGTTTTCTGTGATAATCTACTTGCAAATTGGTAATATTTTCCCCCAGTCGATAATCTACTTTCGAAAAGTAGAAAATCTATCTACTTTTCGGGAAAATGAATAACCAACTTTCGGAAGTAGATATTTCCCATTTTATGATACAAATTTCCGTTTTCTATGATAATCTACTTCGCAAAATTAGGTAATATTTCCCCAAATTCGAAAATCTACTTCCCGAAAAAGTCGATAATCTACTTTCGAAAAGTAGAAAATCTATCTTACTTTTCGGGAAAGTGGATAACCAACTTTTGGAAAGTAGATATTTCCCATTTTTATGATAAATTTCCCGTTTTCTATGATAATCTACTTCCAAAAATTAGGTAATATTTCCCAGAATTCAATCTACCGAAAGGTCGATAATCTACTTTCGAAAATGAAAATCTATCTACTTTTGGGAAAAATCAGTAACAACTTTCGGAAAGTAGATATTTCCCATTTTTATGATACAAATTTCCGTTTTCTATGATAATCTACTTCCAAAATTAGGTAATATTTCCCCCCGAAAAGTCGATAATCTGCTTTCGAAAAGTAGAAATCTATCTACTTTTGGAAGTGATAACCAACTTTCCGGAAAGTAGATATTTTTTTTTGATGATACAAATTCGTTTCTATGATAATCTGCTTCATAAAATTAGGTAATATTTCCCCAAATTCAATCTACTTCCCGAAAAGTCGATAATCTACTTTTCGAAAGTAGAAAATCTGTATCTACTTTTCGGGAAAGTGGAAATAATAACTTTCCGGAAAGTAGATATTTCCATTTTTATGATACAAATTTCCCGTTTTCTGTGATAATCTACTTCATAAGAATTAGGTAATATTTCCCAATTCGAAATCTGTTCCCCCGAAAAGTCGATAATCTACTTTCCAGTGAAAATCTATCTACTTTTTAAGGAAGTGGATATTCCCCATTTTTATGATACAAATTTCCCGTTTTCTGTGATAATCTGCTTCATAAAATTAGGTAATATTTCCCCAGAATTCGAAAATCTACTTCACGAAGTCGATAATCTACTTTCCCGAAAAGTGAAAATCTATCTACTTTTCGGGAAAGTAAATCAACAACTTTCGGAAAGTAGATATTTCCCATTTTTATGATACAATTTTGCGTTTCTATGATAATCTACTTTGAGTGGGTAATATTTACCCCAATTCGAAATCTACTTCCCCGAGTCGATAATCATTACCGGAAAGTGAATATTTTATTTTTATGATACAAATTTTCCGTTTTCTATGATAATCTGCTTCGCAAAATTAGTTAATATTTACAAGAATTGAAAATCTACTTCGAAAAGTCGATAATCTACTTTTCGAAAAGTAGAAAATCTATCTACTTTTCGGGAAGAGTAGATAACCAACTTTCGGAAAGTAGATATTTCCCATTTTTTGTATTACAAATTTCCGTTTCTATGATAATCTGCTTCGCAAAATTGGGTAATATTTCCCCAAATTCGAATCTACTTCCCCGAAAAAGTCAATAATCTGCTTTCCCGAGAAGTGAAAATCTATCTACTTTTCGGGAAAAGTGAATAACTAACTTTCGGAAAGTAGATATTTCCAGCTTTATGATACAAATTTCCCGTTTTCTATGATAATATACTTTGCAAAATTGGTATATTTTAAGATTCGAAAATCTACTTCCCGAAGTCGATAATCTACTTTCGAAAATGAAAGAATCTATCTACTTTTCGGGAATGATATTTCGGAAGTGAATGTTTCTTTATGATCTAAATTTCCCGTTTTTCTATGATAATCTACTTTATTAGGTAATATTTGCCTGATTGAAATCTACTTCCCCGAAGTCGATAATCCTTTCGAAAAAGTGAATATTTCACATTTCGCCAATGCAAATTTCCGTTTTCTATGATAATCTACTTCGCAAATTTAATTAATATTTTCAAATTCGAAAATCTAGCTTCGAAAAAGTCGATAATCTACTTTTCGAAAAGTGAAAATCTATCTCGCGAATGATATTAACTTTCGGAAAGTAGATATTTCCCATTTTTATGATCAAATTTGCCGTATTCTATGATAATCTACTTTTGCAAAATTGGTAATATTTCCCCAAATTCGAAAATCTAGCTTCCCGAAAATTCAAATCTACTTTTCCAGTTCTTTCGGAAAGTAGATATTTCGGAAGGTAGATATTTATTTACAAATTTCCGTTTTTAAATATCCTTCAAATTGGGTAATATTTTTCCCCAAAGATTTGAAAATCTACTTCCCGAAGTCGATAATCTATTTTAAAAGTAGAAAATCTATTTGAGATAAATAATAACTTTCGGAAGTAGATATTTCCCATTTTTTATGATGCAATTTCGTTTTCTGTGATAATCTACTTCATAATTAGGTAATATTTCCCCCAAAATTCGAAAATCTACTTCCCGGAAAGTCGATATTCTACTTCGAAGGTAGAAAATCTATCTACTTTCCGGGAAGTAGATAACAACTTTCTCGGAAAGTAGATATTTCCCATTTTTATGATACAAATTTCCCGTTTTCTATGATAATCTACTTGCAAATTTAGTTAATATTTCCCCCAAAATTCGAATCTACTTCCCGAAAAGTCGATAATCTACTTTTCGAAAAGTGAAAATCTATCTACTTTCGGGAAAGTAGTCAACTGAAGTAGATATTTCCCATTTTTATGACAAATTTCCCGTTTTCTATGATAATAAGGAATTAGGTAATATTTCCCCCAAATTCGAAAATCTGCTTCCCGAAAAGTCGATAATCTACTTTCCCGAAAATGAAAGAATCTATCTACTTTTCAGAAGGGGATCTTAACTTTCGAGAAGTAGATATTTCCCATTTTTTTGATACAAATTTTCCGTTTTCTGTGATAATCTGCTTTGCAAAATTAGGTAATATTTTCCCCCAGAATTCGAAAATCTACTTCCCCGAAAAGTCGGTATCTACTTTCAGAAGAAAGTAGAAAATCTATCTACTTTTCGGGAAGTATATAACTTTCGAGTAGATATTTCCCATTTTTATGATACAAATTTCCGTTTTCTGTGATAATCTCCTTCGCAAAATTAGTTAATATTTCCCCAAAATTGAATCTACTTCCCCAAAGTCGATAATCACTCCCGAAAGTAGAAAATCTATCTACTTTTCGGGAAAGTGAATAACCAACTTTCGGATGATATTTTTATGATACAAATTTCCCGTTTTGATAATCTGCTTCGCAAAATTAGGTAATATTTCCCCAAATTCAATCTTCTTTGAAATTCGATAATCTACTTTCGAAAAGTAATCTATCTTTCCAAAGTGGATATTTCCGATACTTTTTATAATTTGATTTCCGTTTTCTTTGATAATCTACTTCGCAAAATTAGGTAATACCCTAAATTCGAAAATCTGCTTTCCCAGAAAAGTCGATAATCTACTTTTCGAAAAGTGAAAATCTATCTACTTTTAGGAAGTAGATAACCTTCTTTCGGAAAGTAGATATTTCCCATTTTTATGATACAAATTTCCGTTTTCTGTAAATCTACTTCGCAAAATTAGGTAATATTTCCCCAGATTTGAAAATCTGCTTCAGTCGATAATCCTCTTTCCAGTGAAAATCTATCTACTTTTCGGAAGTCTAACTTTCGGAAAGTAGATATTTCCCATTTTTTATGATACAAATTTCGTTTTCTATGATAATCTATTATAAGAAATTTAATTAATATTTCCCCAAAATTCGAAATCTACTTCCGAAGTCGATAATCTACTTTCGAAGCGAAAATCTCCTTTCGGAAAATGAATAACTGGCTTTGGAAAGTAGATATTTCCCATTTTTATGATGCAAATTTCCCGTTTTCTATGATAATCTACTTCGCAAAATTAGGTAATATTTCCCCAAATTCAATCTACTTCGAAGAAGTCGATAATCTACTTTTCGAAAAATGAAAAATCTATCTTCTTTTCCGGAAAGTAGATAATAACTTTTCGGAAAGTAGATATTTCCCATTTTTATGATACAAATTTCCGTTTTCTATGATAAATCTTCGAAAAGTGGAAATCTATCTACTTTCGGGAAGTAGATAACTCTTTCGATAGATGTTTCCCATTTTTTGTGATTAAATTTTCCCGTTTTTCTATGATAATCTACTTCGCAAATTTAATTAATATTTCCCCCAATTCGAAAATCTACTTCCCGAAAAGTCGATAATCTATTTCTCGGGAAAAGTAGATAATAACTTTCCCGGAAAGTAGATATTTCCCATTTTTATGATACAAATTTCCGTTTTCTATGATAATCTACTTCGTAAATTAGGTAATATTTCCCCAAAATTCGAAAATCTACTTCCCCGAGTCGATAATCTGCTTTCTCGAGTGAAAATCCTATCTACTTTTCGGTAGTAAATAATAACTTTCCCGGAAAGTGAATGTTCCCATTTTTTTTATGATACAAATTTCCCGTTTTCTGTGATAATCTACTTTGCAAATGGTAATATTTCAAAGATTCGAAAATCTACTTCCCCGAAAGTCGATAATCTACTTTCCCGAAAAGTAGAAAATCTATCTACTTCGGGAAAGTAGATAACCAACTTTCGGAAAGTAGATATTTCCCATTTTTTATGATACAAATTTCCGTTTTCTATGATAATCTACTTCATAAAATTAAGGTAATATTTCCCCGAAATTCGAAATCTACTTCGAAAGTCGATAATCTACTTTCGAAGGTAGAAAATCTATCTACTTTTCGGGAAAGTAGATAACAACTTTCGGAAAGTAGATATTTCCCATTTTTATGATACAAATTTCCGTTTTCTATGATAATCTACTTCGTAAAATTGAGTTAATATTTCAAAATTGAAATCTACTTCCCGAAAGTCGATAATCTACTTTTCGAAAAGTGAAAAATCTATCTACTTTTCGGGAAAGTAGATAACCAACTTTCGGAAGTAGATATTTCCCATTTTTTATGATACAAATTTCCCGTTTTTCTATGATAATCTACTTCGCAAAATTAGGTAATATTTCCCCAAATTCGAAAATCTACTTCCCCGAAAAGTCGATAATCTACTTTCCGAAAAGTAGAAATCTATCTACTTTTCGGGAAATGAAACTTTCTTTCGGAAAAGTAGATATTTCCCATTTTTATGATACAAATTTCCCGTTTTCTATGATAATCTACTTCGCAAATTAAGGTATTTTCCCCAAAAATTCAATCTACTTCCCCGAAGTCGATAATCTACTTTTCGAAAAGTAGAAAATCTATCTACTTTTCGGGAAGTGAATATAACTTTCGAAAGTAGATATTTCCCATTTTTTATGATACAAATTTCCCGTTTTCTGTGATAATCTACTTCGCAAAATTAGGTAATATTTCCCCCAAAATTCAATCTACTTCCCCGAAAAAGTCGATAATCTACTTTCCCAGTAGAAAATCTATCTACTTTTCGGAAAATCGACATAACTTTCGAGTAGATATTTCCCATTTTTATGATACAAATTTCCCGTTTTCTATGATAATCTGCTTCGCAAAATTAGGTAATATTTCCCCAAAATTCAATCTACTTCCCAAAGTCGATAATCTACTTTCGAGTAAGAAAATCTATCTACTTTTCGGGAAAGTAGATAACCAACTTTCGGAAAGTAGATATTTCCCATTTTTATGATACAAATTTCCGTTTTCTATGATAATCTACTTCGCAAAATTAGGTAATATTTCCCCCAAAAATTCGAAAATCTACTTCCCGAAAAGTCGATAATCTACTTTTGAAAAATGAAAATCTATCTACTTTTCGGGAAAGTAGATAACCAACTTTCGGAAAGTAGATATTTCCCATTTTTTATGATACAAATTTCCCGTTTTTCTGTGATAATCTACTTCGCAAAATTTAGGTAATATTTCCCCAAATTCGAAAATCTACTTCCCCGAAAAGGTCGATAATCTACTTTCCCGAAAAGTGAAAATCTATCTACTTTTCGGGAAGTGAATAACCAACTTTCGGAAGTAGATATTTCCCATTTTTATGATACAAATTTCCCGTTTTCTGTGATAATCTACTTATAAAATTAGGTAATATTTCCCCAAAATTCGAAAATCTACTTCCCGAAAGTCGATAATCTACTTTCGAAAAGTAGAAAATCTATCTACTTTTGGGAAGAGTAAATCAATAACTTTCGGAAAGTAGATATTTCCATTTTTATGATACAAATTTCCGTTTCTGATAATCTACTTTGCAAAATTAGTAATATTTCCCCAAAATTCAATCTACTTCCCCGAAAAGTCGATAATCTACTTTTCAAAAGTAGAAAATCTATCTACTTTTCGGGAAAGTAGATAACCAACTTCCGGAAAGTGATATTTCCCATTTTTTATGATACAAATTTCCGTTTTCTATGATAATCTCGCTATGAAATTAGTAATATTTCCCCAAAATTCGAAAATCTACTTCCCCGAAAGTCGATAATCTACTTTCCGAAAAGTAGAAAATCTATCTACTTTTCGGGAAAGTAAACAACCAACTTTCCCGGAAAGTGAATGTTCCCATTTTTTATGATACAAATTTCGTTTTCTATGATAATCTGCTTCATAAATTTAATTATATCCTCCCCAAAATTCAATCTACTTCCCGAAAAGTCGATAATCTCAATTTCTCCAGTAGATAACCAACTTTCGGAAAGTAGATATTTCCCATTTTTTATGATACAAATTTCCGTTTTCTGTGATAATCTACTTCGTAAAAATTAGGTAATATTTCCCCCAAAATTCAATCTACTTCCCCGAAAAGTCGATAATCTGCTTTCGAAAAGTAGAAAATCTATCTACTTTTCGGGAAAGTAGATAACCAACTTTCGGAAAGTAGATTTCCCATTTTTATGATACAAATTTCCGTTTTTCTATGATAATCTACTTGAGAAATTAGGTAATATTTCCACAAGTTAATCTACTTCCCGAAAAGTCGATAATCTGCTTTTCGAAAGTGAAAATCTATCTACTGGGAAAGTGAATAATAACTTTCGGAAGGTAGATATTTCCCATTTTTATGATACAAATTTCCCGTTTTCTATGATAATCTACTTCGAAAATTAGGTAATATTTCCCCCAAAATTCGAAAATCACTTCCCCGAAGTCGATAATCTATTCGAAAATTAGAAAATCTATCTACTTTCGGGAGAAAGTATATGCTCTTTCGAAAGTGGATATTTCCATTTTATGATAAATTTCCGTTTTCTGTGATAATCTGCTTCGCAAAATTTGGTAATATTTCCACAAAATTCGAAATCTACTTCCCGAAAAGTCGATAATCTAATTTCGAAAAGTGAGAAAATCTATCTGCTTTTCTGGAAAGTAGATAACCAACTTCCGGAAAGTGAATGTTCCCATTTTTATGATACAAATTTCCGTTTCTATGATAATCTACTTTGAATTAATTAATATTTCTAAGTTCAATCTACTTCCCCGAAAGTCGATAATCTACTTTCTGAAAAGTAGAAAATCTATCTACTTTTTCGGGAAATGGTAAATAATAACTTTCGGAAGTAGATATTTCCCATTTTTTTATGATACAAATTTCCGTTTTCTGAATAATCTACTTCATAAAGTTGGGTAATATTTTCCAAAATTCGAAAATCTACTTCTGAAAAGTCGATAATCTGCTTTTCGAAAAGTGAAAAATCTATCTACTTTTCGGGAAAGTGAATAACCAACTTTCCCCGAAAGTAGATATTTCCCATTTTATGATACAAATTTCCGTTTTCTATGATAATCTACTTCGCATAAAATTAGGTAATATTTCCCCAAAATTCAATCTACTTCCCCGAAAAGTCGATAATCTGTTTCTCGAAAAGTGAAAATCTATCTACTTTTTGGAGTAGATAACCAACTTTCCCGGAAAGTAGATATTTTCCCATTTTTATGTTGAAATTTCGTTTTTCTATGATAATCTCTTTGAAAAAGTGGGTAATATTTCCCCAAAATTCGAAAAATCTA
>NW_024716713.1:0-13789 GCF_018991925.1 Homarus americanus | reverse complement strand
AAAACATAGTCTCCTGATTGAGTATAACAAAGTCCCCTGATCGGGTATAACATATCCCTTGATCGAGTATAACAAAGTACTCTGGTCGAGTATAAAAAAGTCCCCTGATCGAGTATAACAATGGCCCCTCATCGAGTACAACAAAGTCCATTGGTCATGTATAAAATAGTCCCCTGGTCGAGTACAACAAAGTCTCCTGATCGAGTATAACAAAGTCCCCTGATCGAGTATAACAAAGCCCCCTCCTCGAGTATAAGAAAGTCCCCTGATCGAGTATAACAAAGCCTCCTGAGCGAGTATAACAAAGTCCCCTGATCGAGTATAACAAAGTCTCCGGGCCCAGGATAACAAAGTCCCCAGATCGAGCATAACAAAGTCCCCTGATCGATTACAACAAAGTCCCCTGGTCGAGTATAACAAAGGGCCCTGATCGAGTAAGACAAAGTCCCCTGTTCGAGTATAACGAAGTCCCCTGATCCTTGTATAACAAAGCCCACTAGACGATTATAACAAAGTCCCCTGAACCGAGTATAACAAAGTCCCCTGATCGAGTATAACATATCCCCTGATCGACAATAACAAAGTCCCTGGTGGAGTATAACAAAGTCCCCTGGTCGAGTATAACAAAGTTTTCTAATCGAGTATAACAAAGGCCCCTGGTCAAGTATAACAAAGGCCCCTGGTCAAGTATAACAAAGGCCCCTCATAGAGTATAACAAAGCCTCCTCATAGAGTATAACAAAGTCTCCTGATCGAGTATAACAAAGCCTCCTGAGCGAGTATAACAAAGTCCCCTAATCGAGTATAACAAAGCCCACTGCTTGAGTATAAGTAAGTCCCCTGATCGAGTATCACAAAGTCCCCTGATTGAGTATAACAAAGGACCGTAATCGAGTCTAAAAAATGCCCCTAATCGAGTATAACAAAGTCCCTGATCTAGTATAAATAAGGCCCCTCATCGAGTATAACAAAGGCCCCTCATCGAGTATAACAAAGTCCATTGGTCAAGTATAAAAAAGTCCCTAAGTCGAGTATAACAAAGTCCCCTGGTCGAGTAAGGCAAAGTCACCTGATCGAGTATAACAAAGCCTCCTCATCGAGTATAACAAAGTCCCCTGATCGAGTATAACACAGCCCCCTGCTCAAGTATAAGAAGGTCCCCTAATCGAGAATAACAAAATCCCCTGATCGAGTAAAACAAAGGCCCCTGATCGAGTCAAAAAAGGCCCCTCTTCGAGTATAACAGAGTCCACTGATCTAGTATATCAAAGGCCCCCGATCGAGTTTAACAAAGCCGCCTAATCGAGTATAACAAAGTCCCCTGGTCGAGTATAACTAAGTCCCCTGTTCGAGTCTAACAAATTCCCCTTATCGAGTATAACAAAGTTACCTTATCGAGTATAACAAAGTCCGGTGATCGAGTATAACAAAGGCCCCTGGTCGAGTATAACAAAGTCCCCTGATCGAGTATAACAAAAGTCCCTTCATCGAGTATAACAAAGTGTTCTGGTCGATTATAATAAAGTTTTCTAATCGAGTATAACAAAGGCCCCTGGTCGAGTATAACAAAGTCCTCTGGGCGAGTATAAGAAAGTCTTCTGATCGAGTATAACAAAAGTTCCCTGATCGAGTATAGCAAGTTTAACTTATCGAGTATAACAAAGTCCCCTGATCGAGTATAACAAATTCCCCTGATCGAGTATAACAAAGCCCCCTGGACGAGTATAACAAAGTCTCCTGATCGAGTATAACAAAGTCCCCTGATCGAGTATAACAAAGTCCCCTGGTCCAGTATAACAAAGTCCCCTGATCGAGTATAACACATCCCCTGATCGAGTATAACAAAGTCTCCTGGCGAAGTATAACAAAGTCCCTAGATCGAGCATAACAAAGTCCCCTGATCGATTATAACAAAGTCCCCTGACCGTGTATAACAAAGGCCTCTGGTCGAGTTTAACAAAGTCCACCTGGACGAGAATAACAAAGTTCCCTGATCGAGTATAACAAAGTCCCCTGATCGAGTATAACATATCCCCTATTCGAGTATAACAAGGTCTCCTGGCCTAGTATAAAAACGTTCCCAGATCGAGCATAACAAAGTCCCCTGATCGATTACAACAAAGTCCCCTGGTCGAGTATAACAAAGGTCCCTCATCGAGTAAGACAAAGTCCCCTGATCGAGTATAACAAAGTCCCCTCATCCTAGTATAACAAAGCCCACTAGACAAATACAACAAAATCCCCTGATCCGAGTATAACAAGTCCCCTGATCGAGTAAAACATATCCCCTGATCGAGTATAACAAAGTCCATGGTAGAGTATAAAAAAGTCCCCTGGTCGAGTATAACAAAGCTTTCTAATCGAGTATAACAAAGGCCCCTGGTCAAGTATAACAAAGGCCCCTCATCGAGTATAACAAAGTCCATTGGTCAAGTATAAAAAAGTCCCCTGATCGAGTATAACAAAGTCCCCTGATTGAGTATAACAAAGGTCCGCGCTCGAGTCTAAAAAGGCCCCTAATCGAGTATAACAAAGTCCCTCATCTAGTATAACAAAGGCTCCTGATCGAGTATAACAAAGTCCCCTGCTCGAGTATAACAAAGTCCCCTGATCGAGTATAACAAAGGCCCCTCATCGAGTATAACAAAAGCCTCTCATTGAGTATAGCAAAGTCCATTGGTCAAACATAGGAAAGTCCACTGATCGAGTATGACAAAGTCCCCTGATTAATTATAAAAAAGTCCCCTGGTCGAGTACAACAAAGTTCCCTGATCGAGTATAACAAAGTCCCCTGGTCGAGTATAAGAAAGCCCCCTCATCGAGTATAACAAAGGCCCCTAATCGAGTAAAACATAGTCTCCTGATTGAGTATAACAAAGTCCCCTGATCGGGTATAACATATCCCCTTGATCGAGTATAACAAAGTACTCTGGTCGAGTATAAAAAAGTCCCCTGATCGAGTATAACAAAGGCCCCTCATCGAGTATAACAAAGTCCCCTGATTGAGTATAACAAAGCCGCCTAATCGAGTATAACAAAGTCCTCTGGTTGAGTATAACAAAGTCCCCTGATCGGGTATAACATATCCCCTTGATCGAGTATAACAAAGTACTCTGGTCGAGTATAAAAAAATCCCCTGATCGAGTATAACAATGGCCCCTCATCGAGTACAACAAAGTCCATTGGTCTAGTATAAAATAGTCCCCTGGTCGAGTATAGGAAAGTCCTCTGATCGAGTATAACAAAGCCTCCTGATCGAGTATAACAAAGTCCCCTGATCGAGTATAACAAAGCCCCCTGCTCGAGTATAAGAAAGTCCCCTGATCGAGTATAACAAAGCCTCCTGAGCGAGTATAACAAAGTCCCCTGATCGAGTATAACAAAGTCTCCTGGCCCAGTATAACAAAGTCCCCAGATCGAGCATAACAAACTCCCCTGATCGATTACAACAAAGTCCCCTGGTCGAGTATAACAAAGAGCCCTGATCGAGTAAGACAAAGTCCCCTGTTCGAGTATAACGAAGTCCCCTGATCCTAGTATAACAAAGCCCACTAGACGAGTATAACAAAGTCCCCAAACCGAGTATAACAAATTCCCCTGATCGAGTATAACATATCCCCTGATCGACAATAACAAAGTCCCTGGTGGAGTATAACAAAGTTTTGTATAACAAATCGAGTATAACAAAGCCCCCTGGACGAGTATAACAAAGTCCCCTTATCGAGTAAAACAAAGTCAAGTGATCGAGTATAACAAAGGCCCCTGGTCGAGTATAACAAAGTCCCCTGATTGAGCATAACAAAAGTACCCTGATCGAGTATAACAAAGTCCCCTGATCGAGTATAAAAAAGTCACCTGGTCCAGTATAACAAAGTCCGCTGATCGAGTATAAAAAAGTCCCTTGGCCCAGTATAACAAAGTCCCCATATCGAGCATAACAAAGTCCCCTGATTGATTATAATAAAGTCCCCTGGTCGAGTATAGCAAAAGACCCTGATCGAGTAAGACAAAGTCCCCTGATCGAGTATAAGAAAGTCCCCTGATCGAGTATAACAAAGACCCCTGGACGAGTATAACAAAGTCCCCTGATCGAGTATAACAAAGTCCCCTGAGCGATTATAACAAAGTCCCCTGACCGAGTATAACAAAGGCCTCTGGTCGAGTATAACAAAGTCCCCTGATCGAGTATAACAAAGTCCATTGATCGAGTATAACAAAGTCCCCGGGTCCAGTATAACAAAGTCCCCTGATCAAGTATAACATATCCCCTGTTCGAGTATAACAAGGTCTCCTGGCCCAGTATAACAACGTCCCCAGATCGAGCATAACAAAGTCCCCTGATATGATTACAACAAAGTCCCTGGTCGAGTAAAACAAAGGGCCCTGATCGAGTATGACAAAGTCCCCTGATCGAGTATAACAAAGTCCCCTCATCCTAGTAAAACAAAGCCCACTAGACAAATACAACAAAGTACCCTGAACCGAGTATAACAAAGTTCCCTGATCGAGTAAAACATATCCCCTGATCGAGTATAACAAAGTCCCTGGTGGAGTATAAAAAAGTCCCATGGTCGAGTATAACAAAGCTTTCTAATCGAGTATAACAAAGGCCCCTGGTCAAGTATAACAAAGGCCCCTCATCGAGTATAACAAAGTCCATTGGTCAAGTATAAAAAAGTCCCGTGGTCGAGAATAACAAAGTCCCCTGATATTAGTATAACAAAGTCCTCTGGTCGAGTATAACAAAGGCCCCTGATTGAGTATATCAAAGCCGCCTAATCGAGAATAACAAAGTCCCCAGATCGAGCATAACAAAGTCCTCTGATCGATTATAACAAAGTCACCTGACCGAGTATAACAAAGGCCTCTGGTCGAGTATAACAAAGTCCCCTGGTCGAGAATAACAAAGTCCCCTGATATTAGTATAACAAAGTCCTCTGGTCGAGTATAAAAAAAGTCCCCTGATCGAGTATAACAAAGTCCCCTGGTCGAGTATAACAAAGTCCCCTGATCGAGTATAACAAAGGCCCCTGATTGAGTATAACAAAGGTCCGTGATCCAGTCTAAAAAGGCCCCTAATCGAGTATAACAAAGTCCCTCAACTAGTATAACAAATGCCCCTGATCGAGTATAACAAAGGCCCCTAATCGAGTATAACAATGTCCCCTGATTGAGTATAACAAAGCCGCCTAATCGAGAATAACAAAGTCCCATGGTCGTGTATAACAAAGTCCCCTGGTCGAGTATAGCAAAGGGCCCTGATCGAGTAAGACAAAGTCCCCTGATCGAGTATAACAAAGTGCCCTGATCGAGTATAACAAAGCCCCCTCGACGAGTATAACAAAGTCCCTGATCGAGAATAACAAGGTTCCCTGATCGAGTATAACAAAGTCCCCTGGTCCAGTATAACAAAGTCCCCATGATCGAGTATAACACATCCCCTGATCGAGTATAACAAAGTCTCCTGGCCCAGTATAACAAATTCCCCAGATCGAGCATAACAAAGTCCTCTGATCGATTATAGCAAAGTCCCCTGACCGAGTATAACAAAGGCCTCTGGTCGAGTATAACAAAGTCCCCTGGTCGAGAAAAACAAAGTCCCCTGATATTAGTATAACAAAGTCCTCTGGTCGAGTATAAAAAAGTCCCCTGATCGAGTATAACAAAGTCCCCTGGTGGAGTATAACAAAGTCCCCTGATCGAGTATAACAAAGGCCCCTCATCGAGTATAACAAAAGCCCCTCATTGAGTATAGCAAAGTCCATTGGTCAAATATAGGAAAGTCCACTGATCGAGAATGACAAAGTCCCCTGATTAATTATAAAAAAGTCCCCTGGTCGAGTATAACAAAGTTCCCTGATCGAGTATAACAAAGCCCCTGGTCCAGTATAAGAAAGCCCCCTCATCGAGTATAACAAAGACCCCTAATCGAGTATAACAAAGTCCTCTGGTTGAGTATAACAAAGTCCCCTGATCGGGTATAACATATCCCCTTGATCGAGTATAACAAAGTACTCTGGTCGAGTATAAAAAAGTCACCTGATCGAGTATAACAATGGCCCCTCATCGAGTACAACAAAGTCCATTGGTCAAGTATAAAATAGTCCCCTGGCCGAGTATAGCAAAGTCCCCTAATCGAGTATAACAAAGCCTCCTGATCGAGAATAACAAAGTCCCCTGATCGAGTATAACAAAGCCCTCTGCTCGAGTATAAGAAAGTCCCCTGATCGAGTATAACAAAGCCTCCTGAGCGAGTATAACAAAGTCCCCTGATCGAGTATAACAAAGTCTCCTGGCCCAGTATAACAAAGTCCCCAGATCGAGCATAACAAAGTCCCCTGATCGATTACAACAAAGTCCCCTGGTCGAGTATAACAATGGGCCCTGATCGAGTAAGACAAAGTCCCCTGTTCGAGTATAACGAAGTCCCCTAATCCTAGTATAAGAAAGCCCACTAGACAAGTATAACAAAGTCCCCAAACCGAGTATAACAAAGTCCCCTGATCGAGTATAACATATCCCCTGATCGACAATAACAAACTCCCTGGTGGAGTATAACAAAGTTTTCTAATCGAGTATAACAAAGTCCCCTGATCGAGTATAACAAAGCCTCCTGAGCGAGTATAACAAAGTCCCCTGATCGAGTATAACAAAGCCCACTGCTCGAGTATAAGTAAGTCCCCTGATCGAGTATAACAAAGTCCCCTGATTGAGTATAACAAAGGCCCCTGGTCGAGTATAACAAAGCCCCTTGGACGAGTATAACAAAGTCCTTTTATCGAGTATAACAAAGTCATTGATCGAGTATAACAAAGGCCCCTGGTCGAGTATAACAAAGTCCCCTGATTGAGTATAACAAAAGTACCCTGATCGAGTATAACAAAGTCCCCTGATCGAGTATAAAAAAGTCACCTGGTCCAGTATAACAATGTCCGCTGATCGAGTATAAAAAAGTCCCCTGGCCCAGTATAACAAAGTCCCCATATCGAGCATAACAAAGTCCCCTGATTGATTTTAACAAAGTCCCCTGGTTGAATATAGCAAAAGGCCCTGATCGAGTGAGACAAAGTCCCCTGATCGAGTATAAGAAAGTCCCCTGATCGAGTATAACAAAGACCCCTGGACGAGTATAACAAAGTCCCCTGATCGAGTATAACAAAGTCCCCTGATCGAGTATAACACCTGATCGCGTATAACACATCCCCTGATCGAGTATAACAAAGTCCCCTGATCGATTAAGGCAAAGTCGCCTGACCGAGTAAAACAAAGGCCTCTGTTCGAGTATAACAAAGTCCCCTGGTCAAGAATTTCAAAGTCCCCTGGTCGAGTATAGCAAAGTCCCATGATCGAGTATAACAAAGCCTCCAGATCGAGTATAACAAAGTCCCCTGATCGAGCATAACAAAGCCCACTGCTCGAGTATAAGAAAGTCCCCTGATCGAGTATAACAAAGTCCCCTGATTGAGTATAACAAAGGTCCGTGATCGAGTCTAAAAAGGCCCCTAATCGAGTATAACAAAGTCCCTCATCTAGTATAACAAAAGCCCCTGATCGAGTATAACAAAGGCCCCTCATCGAGTATAACAAAGTCCCCTGATTGAGTATATCAAAGCCGCCTAATCGAGAATAACAAAGTCCCATGGTCGTGTATAACAAAGTCCCCTGGTCGAGTATAGCAAAGGGCCCTGATCGAGTAAGACAAAGTCCCCTGATCGAATATAACAAAGTCCCCTGATCGAGTATAACAAAGCCCCCTGGACGAATATAACAAAGTCCCCTGATCGAGAATAACAAAGTCCCCTGATCGAGTATAACAAAGTCCCCTGGTCCAGTATAACAAAGTCCCCATGATCGAGTATAACACATCCCCTGATCGAGTATAACAAAGACTCCTGGCCCAGTATATCAAAGTCCACAGATCGAGCATAACAAAGTCCTCTGATCGATTATAACAAAGTCACCTGACCGAGTATAACAAAGGCCTCTGGTCGAGTATAACAAAGTCCCCTGGTCGAGAATAACAAAGTCCCCTGATATTAGTATAACAAAGTCCTCTGGTCGAGTATAAAAAAGTCCCCATCATAAGAAAGTCCTCATCATATGTCTCCCTGATCGAGTATAACAGCGCCCTGATTGAGTATATAACAAAGGTCCGTGACGCCCAAAAGGCCCCTAATCGAGTATAACAGTCCCTCATTCATAACAAAGGCCCCCATCATATAACAAAGCGTCCTCATCAGAGTATGCGCAACAAAGTCCCTGATTGAATATAACAAAGCCGCCTAATCGAGAATAAATAAAGTCCATGACGCACAAAGTCCCCTGGTCAGCATAGCAAAAGGGCCCTGATCGAGTAAGACAAAGTCCACTGATCGAGTATATCCCTGATCGAATGTTCTGATCGAGTATAACAAAGTCCCCTGGTCCAGTATAACAAAGTCCCCATGATCGAGTATAACACATCCCCTGATCGAATATAACAAAGTCTCCTGGCCCAGTATAACAAATTCCCCAGATCGAGCATAACAAAGTCCTCTGATCGATTATAACAAAGTCCCCTGACCGAGTATAACAAAGGCCTCTGGTCGAGTATAACAAAGTCCCCTGGTCGAGAATAACAAAGTCCCCTGATATTAGTATAACAAAGTCCTCTGGTCGAGTATAAAAAGTCCCCTGATCGAGTATAACAAAGTCCCCTGGTCGAGTATAACAAAGTCCCCTGATCGAGTATAACAAAGGCCCCTCATCGAGTATAACAAAAGCCCCTCATTGAGTATAGCAAAGTCCATTGGCCAAATATAGGAAAGTCCACTGATCGAGAATGACAAAGTCCCTGATTAATTTAAAAAAAGTCCCCTGGTCGAGTATAAGAAAGCCCCCTCATCGAGTATAACAAAGGCCCCTAATCGAGTAAAACAAAGTCCCCTGATTGATTATAACAAAGTCCCCTGATCGAGTTAACAAAGTCCTCTGGTTGAGTATAACAAAGTCCCCTGATCGGGTATAACATATCCCCTTGATCGAGTATAACAAAGTACTCTGGTCGAGTATAAAAAAGTCCCCTGATCGAGTATAACAATGGCCCCTCATCGAGTACAACAAAGTCCATTGGTCAAGTATAAAATAGTACCCTGGTCGAGTATAGCAAAGTCCCCTGATCGAATATAACAAAGCCTCGTGATCGAGTATAACAAAGTCCCCTGATCGAGTATAACAAAGCCCCCTGCTCGAGTATAAGAAAGTCCCCTGATCGAGTATAACAAAGCCTCCTGAGCGAGTATAACAAAGTCCCCTGATCGAGTATAACAAAGTCTCCTGGCCCAGTATAACAAAGTCCCCAGATCGAGCATAACAAACTCCCCTGATCGATTACAACAAAGTCCCCTGGTCGAGTATAACAAAGAGCCCTGATCGAGTAAGACAAAGTCCCCTGTTCGAGTATAACGAAGTCCCCTGATCCTAGTATAACAAAGCCCACTAGACGAGTATAACAAAGTCCCCAAACCGAGTATAACAAATTCCCCTGATCGAGTATAACATATCCCCTGATCGACAATAACAAAGTCCCTGGTGGAGTATAACAAAGTTTTGTAATCGAGTATAACAAAGCCCCCTGGACGAGTATAACAAAGCCCCCTGGACGAGTATAACAAAGTCCCCTTATCGAGTAAAACAAAGTCAAGTGATCGAGTATAACAAAGGCCCCTGGTCGAGTATAACAAAGTCCCCTGATTGAGCATAACAAAAGTACCCTGATCGAGTATAACAAAGTCCCCTGATCGAGTATAAAAAAGTCACCTGGTCCAGTATAACAAAGTCCGCTGATCGAGTATAAAAAAGTCCCTTGGCCCAGTATAACAAAGTCCCCATATCGAGCATAACAAAGTCCCCTGATTGATTATAATAAAGTCCCCTGGTCGAGTATAGCAAAAGGCCCTGATCGAGTAAGACAAAGTCCCCTGATCGAGTATAAGAAAGTCCCCTTATCGTGTATAACAAAGACCCCTGGACGAGTATAACAAAGTCCCCTGATCGAGTATAACAAAGTCCCCTGATCGATTATAACAAAGTCCCCTGACCGAGTATAACAAAGGCCTCTGGTCGAGTATAACAAAGTCCCCTGGACGAGAATAACAAAGTCCCCTGATCGAGTATAACAAAGACCACTGATCGAGTATAACAAAGTCCCCGGGTCCAGTATAACAAAGTCCCCTGATCGAGTATAACATATCCCCTGTTCGAGTATAACAAGGTCTCCTGGCCCAGTATAACAACGTCCCAAGATCGAGCATAACAAAGTCCCCTGATCGATTACAACAAAGTCCCTGGTCGAGTAAAACAAAGGGCCCTGATCGAGTAAGACAAAGTCCCCTGATCGAGTATAACAAAGTCCCCTCATCCTAGTATAACAAAGCCCACTAGACAAATACAACAAAGTCCCCTGAACCGAGTATAACAAAGTCCCCTGATCGAGTAAAACATATCCCCTGATCGAGTATAACAAAGTCCCTGGTGGAGTATAAAAAAGTCCCCTGGTCGAGTATAACAAAGCTTTCTAATCGAGTATAACAAAGGCCCCTGGTCAAGTATAACAAAGGCCCCTCATCGAGTATAACAAAGTCCATTGGTCAAGTATAAAAAAGTCCCGTGGTCGAGTATAACAAATTCCCCTGATCGAGTATAACAAAGTCCCCTGGTCGAGTATAGCAAAGTCCCATGATCGAGTATAACAAAGCCTCCAGATCGAGTATAACAAAGTCCCCTGATCGAGCCTAACAAAGCCCACTGCTCGAGTATTAGAAAGTCCCCTGATCGAGTATAACAAAGTCCCCTGATTGAGTATAACAAAGGTCCGTGATCGAGTCTAAAAAGGCCCCTAATCGAGTATAACAAAGTCCCTCATCTAGTATAACAAAGGCCCCTGATCGAGTATAACAAAGGCCCCTCATCGAGTATAACAAAGTCCCCTCATTGAGTATATCTAAGCCGCCTAATCGAGAATAACAAAGTCCCATGGTCGTGTATAACAAAGTCCCCTGGTCGAGTATAGCAAAGGGCCCTGATCGAGTAAGAGAAAGTCCCCTGATCGAGTATAACAAAGTCCCCTGATCGAGTATAACAAAGCCCCCTGGACGAGTATAACAAAGTCCCCTGATCGAGAATAACAAAGTCCCCTGATCGAGTATAACAAAGTCCCCTGGTCCAGTATAACAAAGTCCCCATAATCGAGTATAACACATCCCCTGATCGAGTATAACAAAGTCTCCTGGCCCAGTATATCAAAGTCCCCAGATCGAGCATAACAAAGTCCTCTGATCGATTATAACAAAGTCACCTGACCGAGTATAACAAAGGCCTCTGGTCGAGTATAACAAAGTCCCCATGTCGAGAATAACAAAGTCCCCTGATATTAGTATAACAAAGTCCTCTGGTCGAGTATAAAAAAGTCCCCTGGTCGAGTATAACAAAGTCCCCTGATCGAGTATAACAAAGACCCCACATCGAGTATAACAAAAGCCCCTCATTGAGTATAGCAAAGTCCATTGGTCAAATATAGGAAAGTCCACTGATCGAGAATGACAAAGTCCCCTGATTAATTATAAAAAAGTCCCCTGGTCGAATATAACAAAGTTCCCTGATCGAGTATAACAAAGTCCCCTGGTCGAGTATAAGAAAACCCCCTCATCAAGTATAACAAAGGCCCCTAATCGAGTAAAACAAAGTCCCCTGATCGAGTATAACAAAGTCCTCTGGTTGAGTATAACAAAGTCCCCTGATCAGGTATAACATATCCCCTTGATCGAGTATAACAAAGTACGCTGGTCGAGTATAAAAAAGTCCCCTGAGCGAGTATAACAATGGCCCCTCATCGAGTACAACAAAGTCGATTGGTCAAGTATAAAACAGACCCCTGGTCGAGTATAGCAAAGTCCCCTGATCGAGTACAACAAAGCCTCCGGATCGAGTATAACAAAGTCCCCTGATCGAGTATAACAAAGCCCCCTGCTCGAGTATACGAAAGTCCCCTGATCGAGTATAACAAAGCCTCCTGAGCGAGTATAACAAAGTCCCCTGATCGAGTGTAACAAAGTCTCCTGGCCCAGTATAACAAAGTACCCAGATCGAGCATAACAAAGTCCCCTGATCGATTACAACAAAGTCCCCTGGTCGAGTATAACAAAGGGCCCTGATCGAGTAGGACAAAGTCCCCTGTTCGAGTATAACACATCCCCTGATCGAGTATAACAAAGTCTCCTGGCCCAGTATATCAAAGTCCACAGATCGAGCATAACAAAGTCCTCTGATCGATTATAACAAAGTCCCCTGACCGAGTATAACAAAGGCCTCTGGTCGAGTATAACAAAGTCCCTGGTCGAATAACAAACTTGATATTATATAAAAGTCCTACCATATAAAAAGTCCCCGAGATCGAGTACATAAGTAACAAAGTCCCCTGAACCGAGTATAACAAAGTCCCCTGATCGAGTATAACAAAGGCTCCACATCGAGTATAACAAAAGCCCCTCATTGAGTATAGCAAAGTCCATTGGTCAAATATAGGAAAGTCCACTGATCGAGAATGACAAAGTCCCCTGATTATTTATAAAAAAGTCCCCTGGTCGAATATAACAAAGTTCCCTGATCGAGTATAACAAAGTCCCCTGGTCGAGTATAAGAAAGCCCCCTCATCGAGTATAACAAAGGCCCCTAATCGAGTAAAACAAAGTCCCCTGATTGAGTATAACAAAGTCCCCTGATCGAGTATAACAAAGTCCTCTGGTTGAGTATAACAAAGTTCCCTGATCGGGTATAACATATCCCCTTGATCGAGTATAACAAAGTACTCTGGTCGAGTATAAAAAAGTCCCCTGATCGAGTATAACAATGGCCCCTCATCGAGTACAACAAAGTCGATTGGTCAAGTATAAAACAGACCCCTGGTCGAGTATAGCAAAGTCCCCTGATCGAGTATAACAAAGCCTCCGGATCGAGTATAACAAAGTTCCCTGATCGAGTATAACAAAGCCCCCTGCTCGAGTATACGAAAGTCCCCTGATCGAGTATAACAAAGCCTCCTGAACGAGTATAACAAAGTCCCCTGATCGAGTATAACAAAGTCTCCTGGCCCAGTATAACAAAATCCCCAGATCGAGCATAAAAAGTCCCCTGATCGATTACAACAAAGTCCCCTGGTCGAGTATAACAAAGGGCCCTGATCGAGTAAGACAAAGTCCCCTGTTCGAGTATAACGAAGTCCCCTGATCCTAGTATAACAAAGCCCACTTGACGAGTATAACAAAGTCCCCTGAACCGAGTATAACAAAGTCCCCTGATCGAGTATAACATATCCCCTGATCGACAATAACAAAGTCCCTGGTGGAGTATTACAAAGTCCCCTGGTCGAGTATAACAAAGTTTTCTAATCGAGTATAACAAAGGCCCCTGGTCAAGTATAACAAAGGCCCCTGGTCAAGTATAACAAAGGCCCCTCATCGAGTATAACAAAGCCTCCTCATAGAGTATAACAAAGTCTCCTGATCGAGTATAACAAAGCCTCCTGAGCGAGTATAACAAAGTCCCCTGATCGAGTATAACAAAGCCCACTGCTTGAGTATAAGTAAGTCCCCTGATCGAGTATCACAAAGTCCCTGATTGAGTATAACAAAGGCCCGTAATCGAGTCTAAAAAAGGCCCCTAATCGAGTATAACAAAGTCCCCTAATCTAGTATAAATAAGGCCCCTCATCGAGTATAACAAAGGCCCCTCATCGAGTATAACAAAGTCCATT
>NW_024716712.1:0-35352 GCF_018991925.1 Homarus americanus | reverse complement strand
TGGAGGAGCAGGACGTCCTATATATTGGGAGGCGAGCCGTCAGGTTGAGCTGATCGGGGGGCGGCGAAGGGTCTCTTTACATTTACCTCGCTAATGTTGGGTCAGGTCTGACTTTTCAGAGACTATAAGTTGTATATTCTGGAGAAATCTTAAGATGGGGCCGGGACATGAGAGAGGCCCTGGTTGATTTGTGGCCCCTTGACTTGGGTTGAGAGGGGTTACATTTGACCTGGCTAATGTGAGGTCAGGTCTGGACTTTTCTGGGCTGTAGGTTATTGTGTATATTGGGGAGAGAGTGGGCAGGTGCCTTACATGTTTGTTTGGGCCGTGACATGGGAAGGAGCCTGGCTGATTTATAACCCTGGTCAGTTGCCAGAGTTACCCTACACTTGACCTCCCTAATGTCGGGGTTAAGTCTGGACTGTTTTGAGATGTGTTGTGAGTTCGACAACCCATCACTACAGAAACTTTGGGGTGGATGGTAGCGTTGGGGTGGATGGTGCATTGGTGGTGATGGTAACGCTGGGGTGATGGTAGCGCTGGGGTGGATGGTAGCGCTGGGGTGGATGGCAGCATTGGTGGGTGGATGGTAGTGTTGGGGGTGTGATGGTGTTGGGGGTGATGGTAACGTTGGGGTGGATGGTAGCGTTGGGGTGATGGCAGCGATTGGTGATGGATGGAGTGTGGAGTGGATGGCAACGTTGGTGGATGGTAACGTTGGTGTGGATGGTGACCCGGGTGATGGGTAGCGTTGGGGTGATGGTAGCGTTGGGGTGGATGGCAGCGTTGGGGGTGATGGTAGCATTGGGGTGGATGGCAGTGTTGGGGTGGATGGCAGGCTGGTGGATGGTAACGTTGAGGTGATGGTAGCGTTGGTGGATGGCACCATTGGTGATGGATGGTAGTGTTGGAGTGGATGGTAACGTTGGGGTGGATGGTAACGTTCGGGTGGATGGTTGCTGTTGGGGTGGATGGTTGCGTTGGGTGGATGATATGTTGGGGTGGATGGAAGTTGGGGTGATGGTAGCGTTGGGGTGGATGGCAGCATTGATGATGGATGGTAGTGTTGGGGTGGATGGTAACGTTGGGGTGATGGTAGCGTTGGGTGGATGGTAGCGTTGGTGGTGATGGTAGTGCTGGAGTGGATGGCAACGTTGGGGTGGATGGTAACGTTCGGGTGTGGATGGGTAGCGTTGGGGTGGATGGTAGCGTTGGGGTATGGCAGCGTTGGGGTGGATGGTGGCATTGGTGGTGATGGCAGTGTTGGGGGTGATGGCAACGTTGGGGTGGATGGTAGCGTTGGGGTGGATGGTAGCATTGATGATGGATGGTAGTGTTGGGGTGATGGTAACGTTGGGGTGGATGGTAGCGTTGGGGTGGATGGCAAATGCTGGGGTGATGGCAACGCTGGGGGTGATGGTGTTGGGGTGATGGTGGCAACGTTGGGGTGCATGGTAGCGTTGGTGGGTGGATTGCAGTGCTGGGGTGATGGTAACGTTGGGGTGATGGCAGCATTGGTGGTGATGGCAGTGTTGGGGGTGATGGCAACGTTGGGTGATGGCAGCATTGGTGGTGATGGTAGTGTTGGGGTGCATGGCAACGTTGGGGTGGATTGTGTGCTGGGGTGATGGTAGTGTTGGGGTGGATGGTAAGCGTTGGGGTGGATAGCGTTGGGGGTGGATGGTAGCGTTGGGGGTGGATGGTACATTGGTGGTGGATGGTAGTGTTGGGGGTGATGGTAGAACTGGTGGTGATTGCAGTGTTGGTGTGGATGGTAACGTTGGGTGGATGGTAGCGTTGGGGTGATGGCAGAATTGGTGGTGGATGGTAGTGTTGGGGTGGATGGCAACGTTGGGGTGATGGTAGCGTTGGGGTGGATGGTAGCATTGGTGGGTGATGGTAGCGTTGGGTGATGCAGAATTGGTGGTGATGGCAGGCAGTGGATGGCAACGTTGGGTGATGGTAGCGTTGGGGTGATGGCAACGTTGGGGTGATGGGGGTGCATTGGTGGGGATGGCAGTGTTGGGGGTGGATGAACGTTGGGGTGATGGTAACGCTGGGGGTGATTGTGGCACTGGGGGTGGATGGTAGTAGCTGTGGATGGTAACGTTGGGGTGGATGGTAACGTTCGGGTGATGGTTGCGTTGGGGTGGATGGTTGCGTTGGGGTGGATGATAGCGTTGGTGGATGGTAGTTGGGGTGGATGGTAGCGTTGGGGTGGATGGCAGCATTGATGATGGATGGCAGTGCTGGGGTGGATGGTAACGTTGGTGTGGATGGTAGCGTTGGGGTGGATGGCAGCGTTGGTGGTGGATGGTAGCGCTGGGGTGATGGCAACGCTGGTGGGATGGTAACGTTCGTGGATGGTAGCGTTGGGGTGGATGGCAGCGTTGGGTGGATGGTATGGGGGTGGATGGTAGCATTGGTGGTGGATGGTAGTGTTGGGGGTGGATGGCAACGTTGGGGTGATGGTAGCGTTGGTGGATGGTAGCATTGATGATGGATGGTAGTGCTGGGGGTGATGGTAACGTTGGGGTGGATGGTAGCGTTGGGGGTGGATGGTAACGTTGGGGTGGATGGTAACGTTGGGGTGGATGGTAGCGTTGGTGGATGGTAACGTTGGGGTGCATGGTATGGTGTGGATTGTAGTGTTGGGGTGGATGGTAACGTTGGGGTGGATGGTAGCATTGGTGGTGATGCAGGGGTGGGGTGGATGGTAACGTTGGGGTGATGGCAGCATTGGTGGTGGATGGTAGTGTGGGGTATGGCAACGTTGGGGTGGATTGCAGTGTTGGGGTGATGGTAGTGTTGGGGTGGATGGCAACGTTGGGTGATGGTAGCGTTGGGGTGGATGGTAGCGTTGGGGTGGATGGTAGCATTGGTGGATGGTGTTGGGGTGATGGCAGAATTGGTGGTGGATGGTGCTGGTGTGGATGGTAACGTTGGGGTGATGGTAGCATGGGGTGGATGGTAGAATTGGTGGATGGTAGTGTTGGGGTGGATGGTAACGTTGGGGTGATGGCGTTGGGGTGAGGTGGTAGCATTGGTGGATGGCAGCGTTGGGGTGGGATGGTAGAATTGGTGGTGGATGGTAGTGCTGGGGTGGATGGTAACGTTGGGGTGATGGTAGCGTTGGGGTGGATGGTAACGTTGGGGTGGATGGGGCATTGGTGGGGGGATGGTAGTGTTGGGGTGGATGGTAACGTTGGGGTGGATGGCAACGTTGGGGTGATTGCAGCATTGGTGGTGATGGCAGTGTTGGGGTGGATGGTAACGTTGGGTGGATGGTAGCGTTGGGTGGATGGCAGCATTGGTGGTGATGGCAACGTTGGGGTGATGGTAGCGTTGGGTGATGGTAGCGGTTGGGGTGATGGTACCATTGGTGGATGTTAGTGTTGGGGTGGATGGCAACATTGGGGTGGATGGTCGCTGGGGTGGATGGTAGCGTTAGGTGGGATGGCAGCATTGGTGATGGATGGGTGTTGGAGTGATGGCAACGTTGGGGTGGATGGTAACGTTGGGGCATGGTAGCGCTCGGGTGGATGGTAGCTAGTGGATGGTATGTTGGGGTGGATGGTGCAGCATTGGTGAATGGTAGTGTTGGGGTGATGGCAACGTTGGGGTGGATGATAGCGTTGGGGTAGATGGTAGCCTTTGGGGTGGATGGTAGCATTGGTGATGGATGGTAGTGTTGGGGTGGATGGCAACGTTGGGTGGATGGTAGCGTTGGAGGATGGAGTTAGGGTGGATGGTAGCGTTGGGTGGATGGCAACGTTAGGAGGATGATAACGTTGGGGTGGATGGTAGCGCTGGGGGTGATGTAGCATTGGCGGTGATGGCAGCGTTGGGGTGATGGCAGCATTGGTGGTGGATGGTAGTGTTGGGGTGATGGTAACGCTGGGGTGATGGTAACGTTGGGGTGGATGGTACATTGGTGGTGGATGGTAAAGCTGGTGGTGATGCAACGTTGGGGGTGATGGTAGCTGGTGGATGGTAGCATTGGTGGTGATGGTAACGTTGGGGTGATGGCAGCGTTGGGGAGGATGGCAGCATTGGTGGTGGATGGCAGTGTTGGGGTGATGGGTAGCTGCGGTGGATGGTAACGTTGGGGTGGATGGTAATGTTGATGGATGGTAACGTTGGGGTGGATGGTAGCGTTGGGAGTGATGGCATGCCTGCTGATGGCAGTGTTGGGGTAGATGGTAGTGTTGGGGTAGATGGTAGTGTTGGGGTGGATGGTAATGTTGGGGTGGATGGTAATGTTGGGGTGGATGGTAATGTTGGGGTGGATGGTAATGTTGGGATGGATGGTAATGTTGGGATGGATGGTAACGTTGGGGTGGATGGTAATGTTGGGGGTGCATGGTGTAGTGATGGGTTGTCAGACCACAGCTTACATCGCAAGGAAAGCCAGACTTGACCCGACATTAGGGAGGTCAAGTGTAAGGGTATCCCCCGCGGGCGCTCAAGGGTGTTACAAATCAACTAGCTCCCCTTCCCATGTCACACGGCCAACAAACATGTAAGAAGGCACCAGCCGACTCTCTCCCAATATACACAATATCCTACACCGCAGAGGAGGGCCAGTCTTGACCCGACATTAGGGGGGTCAAGTGTAGGGTAACTCTCACGGCTGACCAAAGGTTATAAATCAGCCAGGCTCCCCTCCCATGTCACACATGTAAGGGGGCACCGGCCGGCTCTCTCCCAATATACACACGGCCCCACCTGATGACTTCTCCAGAAGATACAACTTATAGTCTCTGAAAAAGTCCAGACCTGACCTCACATTGGCCAGGTCAAATGTAAGGAGACCCTTCACCGCGCCCCCCTCCCCGACCAGCTCAACCTGACGGCTCGCCGCCCAATATATAGGACGTCCTAGTCCTCCCCAAAAGAGTGTCAGAGAGATTCTGCGCGGGTGAGGTTTCTCAGAGAGAGACAGAGGGAGAGTGTGCCCTGTGAGGAAGACGACCAGTTACCACGCCGAGTCCTGCCTAGAGTAGTCAGGGCCGGAGGCAAGCGCCTCCGGGCGCCCAGTCGCCTCCCGTCAGGACCGAGACTTCCGGCGCCCAGCGCCAAGCAGTCTCCCATAGAGACAACTCCAGGACTGCACCTGCCAGGCCTCCCTAGGTCACGCGAGTTTGCCACAGAGCTTCATGATGAGTTACTTACGTGAAGTGTATTCATTTCCATGTTCGTGACCGAGAATCAGTGTTCAGTAACGTAATATGTATTGTCCTAGTAACGTAAAATATACGTCCTAGTCAATGCCAGAACGGATGCAAACGCTGGGGCGTGATGGCAATGCTGGGGGTGGATGCAGCGTTCGCAGATGGCAGCGCTGGGGCAGATGGCAACGGGGGTTGATGTTGTGGGTGGATGGTCGTGTTGGGGTGGATGGCAACATTGGGTGGCGGCACATTGGGTGAATGGCAGTGTTGGGGTGGATGGTAGTGCTGGTGTGATGCAGCGCTGGGGTGATGGCAGCACTGGTGGTGGATGGCAGCATTGGTGGTGATGCAGTGCTGGGGGTGGATGGCAGTGCTGGGGTGATGGCAGCGTTGGGGTGTGGATGGAAGCGCCAGGGGTGATGGCAGCACTGGCGGTGAACGTTATGCTGGGGCAGATGGCAACGCTGGAGTGGGATGGCAGCATTGGCCGTGAACGTTAACGCTGCGGTGATAGCACGCCTGGGTGATGGCAGCTGAGGCAAATGGCATGCTGGGGGTGATGGCAGTGCTGGAAAGGATGGCAATGCTGGGGTGGATGGAAATGTTGGGGTGGATGGCAGCGCCAGTGATGGCGTTGGGGTGATGGCAGCATTGGTGGTGATGCAGTGTTGGGGGTGGATGGCAGTGTTGGGGTGATGGCAATGTTGGGGTGGATGGCAAATAATGGTGACGGCAGTGCTGGGGTGTGATAGCAGCTGCTGGGTGACGTAACGTTGCGGTGGATGGCAGCATTGGGGTGATGGCAGCATTGGTGGGATGGCAGTGTTGGGGGGATGCAGTGCTGGGGGGATGGCAGTGCTGGGGCGGATGAGCAATGCGGGGATTAACGCTGGGGTGGATGTGCGTAGGGGGATGGCAGTGTCAGTGATGGCAGCATCAGTGGACGGCAGCATTGGCAGGACGCAGTGTCAGGCGGATGCAGTGCTGGGTGGATGGCAGCTGGGGGTGATGGCAGCATTGGTGGTGATGGCAACGCTGGGGTGACGGCAGCGTCGGTGATGGCAGCATTGGTGGTGATGGCAGTTTGGGGTGATGGCAGCATTGGTGGTGGATGGCAGCATTGGTGGTGATGGCAGTGTTGGGGGTGATGGTAATGCCTGGGGTGATGGCAACAATGGGGGTGGATGGCAGCATTGGCGGTGAATGGCAGGGGTTGGGGTGGATGGCAGTGTTGGGGTGGATGGCAGCGTTGGGGTGATGGGAAGACGGTGGTGATGGCAGCGCTGGGGTGGATGGCAGCACTGGCGGTGAATGGTAAGTGCTGGGTGGATGGTTATGCTGGGGTGGGACAATGCTGGGGGTGATGGCAGCGTTCGGGTGGATGCAGCACTGGTGGTGATGAGTGCTGGGGTGGATGGCAGTGTTGGGGTGATGGCAATGTTGGGGTGGAGGGCAACATTCTGCGGTGATGGCAGTGCTGGTGTGGATGCTGCTGGGGTGATGGCAGAATTGGCGGTGAATGTTAGCGTTGTAAGAGATGGCAGCATCGTGGGGATGGCAGCATTACCGTGAATGTTAATGCTGTGGGGGTGATAGCAACGTTTGGGTGGACGGTAGCGTTGGGGCAAATGGTGCAGCGTTGGGGTGGATGGTAGTGCTGGAACGATGGAGTGCTGGGGGTGATGGCAATGTTGGGGTGATGGTAGCGTTGGGGTGATGGAAGCGTTGGGGTGATGGTGTACTGGTGGTGATGGCAGTGTTGGGGTGATGGTAGTGTTGGGGTGATGGCAATGTTGGGGTGGATGGCAACATTGTGGTGGATGGTAGCGTTGGGGGTGTGATAGTAGCGTTGGGGTGATGGCAACGTTGCTGCAGTGATGCAGCGTTGGGGTGGATGGTCTGCTGGGGTGGATGGTAATGGTGCGGATGGTCAGGGGTGATGGCAGTGTTGGGGTGATGGATGGCACAAGCTGGGGTGAACGGCAGCGTTGGGGTGGATGGCAGCACTGGTGGTGATGGCAACGTTGGGGTGGATGGCAGCGTTGGGGTGGATGCAGCATTGCGGTGATGCAGGTTGGTGATGGCAACTGGGGGCTGATAGCAACGCTGGGGTGACGGTGCGTTGGCGTGATGGCAGTGCTGGGGTGATGGCAGCACGGGGTGATGGCAGCATTGGTGGTGGATGCGCTGGGGTGGATGGCAGTGCTGGGGTGGATGGCAGCGTTGGGGTGATGGCAGTATTGGTGGTGGACGGCAACGCTGGGGGGGATGGTAGCTCCGGGTGATGGCAGCATTGGTAGGATGCAGTGTTGGGGTGGATGGTTGGGGGGATGGCAATGTTGGGTGGATGGCAACATTTTGGTGATGCAGGTTGGTGATGGTAAAGCGTTGGGGTGGATGGCTGAATTGGCGGTGCATGGTAGTGTTGGGGTGGATGGCAACGTTGGGGTGGATGGCATCGCTGGGGTGATGGCAGCATTGGTGGTGATGGCAACGTTGGGGTGGATGGCAGTTGGGGGTGGATGGCAGCGTTGGGGTGGATGGCATTGTTGGTGAAATGGCAGTGCTGGGTGATGGCAGCGCTGGACTGTGGCAGCACTGGTGATGGCAGTGCTGGGGGTGATGGCAACGGCTGGGGTGATGGTTGCGTCTGGGGTGATGGCAGCATTGCGGTGATGGCAACGTTGGGGTGGATGGCAGCGTTGTGCGGGATGGCAGCATTGGTGGGTGATGGCAATGTTGGGGTGGAGGGTGTTGGGGTGATGCAGGTTGGGGTGATAGCAGCCAGGCGGATGCAGGACAGCACTGGTGGATGGCAGTGCTGGGTGGATGGCGCTGGGGTGGGATGGGTATTGGTGGCGGGATGGCAACGTTGGGGTGGATGGCAACGTTGGGGTGGATGGCAGCATTGCAGGATGGCAGTGTTGGGTGATTGCAGGCTGGGGTGGATGGTAGTGTTGGTGGATGCAACGCTACGGTGGATGGGACAGCATTGGGGTGATGGCAGCACTGGCGGGATGGCAAGTCGGAGGCTGGCATCGCCAGGTGATGGCAACACTGGGGGGATGGCAGCGCTGGTGCAGAATGGGTGTTGGGGTGATGGTGTTGGGATGGATGGCAGCATTGGGGTGATGGCAGCATTGGCGGTGATTTTATGCTGGGGTGATGGCAGTGTTAGGTGGATGGCAATGTTGGGGTGGGATGGCAACATTGCAGGATGGCAGTGTTGGGGGTGATGGCATGCTGGGGGTGGATGGTCGTGCTGGGGGGTGATGGCAGCATTGGTGGTGATGGTAGTGCTGGGGTGGATGGTAATGTTGGGTGATGGCAACGTTGGGGCGGTGCTGGGGTGATGGAAGTGCTGGGTGGATGGTAGCGTTGGGGTGGATGGCAACGCTGGGGTGAGGCAGCATTGCGTGATGGCAACGTTGGGGGTGATGGGCAGTGCTGGGGGTGGATGCAGTGGCATGCTGGGGTGGATGCAGCATTGCTGGTGAATGGCAGTGTTGTGTGGGATGGTAGCGCCGGGATCGATGGCAGCACTGGTGACGGCAGTGCTGGGGTGACGGCAGCAACGTGGGGGCGGGATGGCGGTGTGACGGCAGCACTGGCGGGTGATGGCAACGTCAGCGGCTGGCAGCGTTGGGGTGAATGCAGCACTGCGGTGACGGCAATGCTGGGGGTGAGGCAGTGCTGGGGGTGACGGTCAGTGACAGGCGCTGGGGGTGATGAGCAGCACTGGCGGGATGGCAGTGCTGGGTGATGGCAGCGCTGGGGTGGATGGCAGTATTGGTGGTGATGGCAAAGTGGGATGGCAACGCTGGGGTGATGCAGCACTGGTGGTGATGGCAGTGTTGGGGGTGATGGCACTGGTGGTGATGCAGTGCTGGGGTGACGTTAATGCTGGGTGACGGCAATGCCACGGTGATGGCAGCACTGGGGTGATGGCAGTACTGGCGGTGATGGCAGTGTTGTGCTGGTAATGTTTGGGTGACGGCAAATCAGTGATGGCAAACGGTGAATGGCAGTGCTGGGTGATGGCAGTGCTGGGACGGATGGCAGCATCAGTGATGGCAGCACTGGCGGTGATTTTAGTGCTGGGGGTGATGGCAGCGTTAGGCGTGATGGTAACGTTGGGTGGATGGCAACACTGGGTGGTGATGCAGTGCTGGGGGTGATGGCAGCGTTGGGGTGATGGTCGTGTTGGGGTGACGGTAGCATTGGTGGCGGATGGTTGTGTTGGGGAGGATGGTAATGTTGGGGTGGATGGTACGTTGGGGTGGGATGGCAGCGTTGGTGAATGGTAGTGCTGGGGTGGATGGTGCTGGGACGATGGCAGCATTGGGGCGGATGGCAGCATTGGTGGTGATGGTAGTGTGGGGTGATGGTAGTGTTAGGGTGATGGTAATGTTGGGGTGGATGGCAACATTGGTGGGTGATGGCAGTGTGGGTGATGGCAGCGTTGGGGTGATGGTCGTGCTGGGGTGGATGGCAGTACTGGGGGGATGGTTGTGCTGGGGGTGGATGGTAGTGTCAGGGTGATGGCAACGCTGGGGTGGATGGCAAAGCTGGGGTGACGGAAGTGTTGGGGGTGACGGCGTTGTGCGTGGATGGCATCGTCTGGGGTGACGGCAGCACTGGTGGATGGCAACGCTGGGGTGGATGGCAGCGCTGGGGGTGATGGTAGCGCTGGGGCGGATGGCAGCATTGTTGGTGAACGGTAGTGCTGGGGTGGATGGCAGCGCTGGCTGGATGGCAGCATTGGTGGTGGATGGTAGTGCTGGGGTGGGATGGCAACGTTGGGTGGGTGATGGTTGCGTTGGGGTGATGGTAGGGTTGGGGTGATGGCAGCATTGGTGGATGGCAATGTTGGGGTGAGGGCAGTGTTGGGGTGGATGGCAAGGTTGGGGTGATGGTAGCGTTGGGGTGATGGCAGCATTGGTGGTGATGGTAGTGCTGGTGGATGGTGAAGCGTTGGGTGGATGGCAGCATTGGTGGGTGATGGCAAATGCGGGATGGCAATGAAGTGATGGCAGCATTGCGGTGATGGCAGTGCTGGGTGATGTGCGGCACTGGTGGTGATGGCAGTGCTGGGTGGTTAGTGTTGGGTGACGGCAATGCCACGGTGATGGCAGCATCGGTGTGACGGCAGCACTGGATGATGCAGCGTTGGGAGGCTGGCAATGCTGGGTGATGGCAACATCAGGGGTGATGGCAGCTGGCGCGAAATGCGTTGGGGCGGATGGCAGTGCTGGGACGGATGGCAGCATTGGGGTGATGCAGCAATGGTGCGGATTTTAGTGTCTGGGCGGGATGGCAGTGTTAGGTGGGGATGGTGACGTTGGGGTGGATGGCAACACGGTGGGTGATGGCAGTGTTGTGGGATGGAAAGCGCTGGGGTGATGGTCGTGTTGGGTGATGGCAGCATTGGCGGTGATGGTTGTGTTGGGGTGGACAGGGGTTGGGTGGGATGGCAACGCTGGGGTGGATGGCAAAGGGTGGATGGAAGTGCTGGGGGGTGGATGGTGGAAGCGCTGGGGTGTGATGCAACGTTGGTGCTGGATGGCAGCATTGGTGGTGGGATGATGTTGCTGGGGTGGATGGCAGCGTTGGGGCAGATGGCAACGTTGGGGTGTGATGGCAGCATTGGTGGTGATGGTAGCGCGAGATGGCAACGCTGGGGTGATGGCAGCGTCAGTGATGGCACACTGGGGTGATGGGTAAAGCTGGGTGAATGGAGAACGGCGGTGATGGTAACCGGGGTGATGGCAGCATTGGGGGTGATAGGCAGCATTGGTGATGCAGTGTTGGGGTGATGGCAGTGCTGGGGTGATGGCAGCATTGGCAGGATGGTAGTTGCTTGGGGTGATGGCAGCTGCTGGGGTGGATGGCAGTGCTGGGGTGATGGCAGCGTTGGGGGTGGATGGCAACATTGGGGTGTGGCGGTAGCATAGGTGGCAATGGTAGTGCTGGGGTGGATGGCAGTGCTGGTGTGATGCAGCGCTGGGGTGATGGCAGCATTGGTGGTGATGGCAGCATCAGTGGTGATGCCAGTGCTGGGGGTGATGGCAGTGTCAGGCGGATGGCAGTGGTTGTGATGTAGCGCGCGGTGGACGGCATCATGGCGAACGTTGCGTTGGGGCGTGATGGCAGTGTCAGTGACGGCAACGTCAGTGACGGCAACGTTTGGGCGGATGGCAGCGCTGGGGCAGATGTGGAAGCGTTGGGGGTGGATGTAGAAAGGGGGAATGGATGGCACGTTGGGGACGGCAATGTTGGGGTGGATGGCAGTGCTGGGGTGATGGCAACGCTGGGGGTGATGCAGGCGTCAGAGTGATGGCAGCACTGGTGGTGAATGGCAACGTTGGGGTGGATGGCAGTATCTGGTGAATGTTAGTGTTGGGCAGATGGCAGCGTTGGGTGATGGCAGCACGACGGTTGGGTGGGGATGGTATGCTGGTGTAAATGGTAAAGCAAGCTGGGGTGGATGGTGCAGTGTTGAACGGATGGCAATGCTGGGGTGATGGCAATGTTGGGGTGATGGCAGTGCTGGGGGGATGGCAACGCTGGAGGGGATGGCAGCGCTGGGGGTGATGGCAGCACTGGCGGTGATGGCAACGTCGGTGAGGCAGCATTGGTGATGGCAGTGCTGGGGCTGATGGCAACGTTGGGGTGGATGGCAGCACTGGTGGTGATGGTGCAGTGTTGGGTGGATGGCAGTGCTGGGGTGGATGGCAGTGCTGGGGTGATGGCAATGTTGGGGTGGATGGCACGTTGTGATGGCAGCATTGGTGGCGTGATGGCAGTGTTGGGGGTGATGGCAGAGCTGGGGTGGATGCAAATTTGGGGTGATGGCAGCATTGGGCCGATGGCAGCATTGGTGGTGGATGGTTACGTTGGTGTGGCGGCAGCGTTGGGATGGATGGCAGCGTTTGGGTGATGTTAGCATTGGTGGCAGATGGCGTTGGCGTGTGGACGGCAACGCTGGGGTGATGGCAGCACTTGACGGGATGGCAGCATTGGTGCAGGATGCAGTGCTGGCGCGGATGGCACGTTTGGGTGATGGTACCGCCAGAGGATGGCAGCATTGGTGGTGGATGGCAGTGCTGGGGGTGGATGGCATTGGGGCGGATGGCAACGCTGGGGTGGATGGCAGCGTTGGGGCGGATGGCAGCACTGGCGGTGATGGCAGCGCTGGGGGTGATGGCAGCACTGGCGGTAATCGGCAGTGCTGGGGGGATGGAGTGCTGGGGTGATGGCACTTTGGGGGTGATGGCAGCGTTCGGGTGATGGCAGCATTGGTGGTGATGGCAGTGTTGGGGTGGATGGCATTGCTGGGGGTGGATGGCAACGCTGGGGTGGGATGGTCGCTGGGGTGATGGCAGCACTGGTGATGACGAAGGGCGATGGCAGTGCCAGTGGATGGCAGCGCTGGAGTGACGGTCGCAGTGTGATGGCAGCACTGGTGGTGGTGATGGTTGTGTTGGGTGTGATGGCAGTGTTGGGGTGATGGCAACGTTGGGGGGATGGCAAAGCTGGGGTGATGGAAGTGTTGGGGTGATGGCAGCGTTGGGGTGGATGGCATGCTGGGCCGGGATGGCAGCATTGGTGGTGATGATGTTGCTGGGGTGATGGCAGCGTTGGGGCAGATTGCAACGTTGGGGTGATGACACTGGTGAATGGCAACGTTGCGGACAGCGTTGTGTGATGGCAGCAAACTGGCGGTGAACGTTAGGGGTGCAGACGCAGCGTCGGTGGATGGCAGCATCATGCGAACGTTAATGTTGGGGCGGATGGCAACGCTCTGGGGTGACGGCAGCGCTGGGCGACGGCACGCTTGGGGGTGATGGTGCAGTGCTGGAACGGGATGGCAATGTTGCGGATGGCAATGTTGGTGATGGTAGTGGTTGGGGGTGATGGCAACGTTGGGTGGATGGCAACGCTGGGGGTGATGGCAGCACTGGTGGTGATAGCAACGCTGGGGTGGGATGGCAGCTGGGGGTGATGGCAGCATTGGTGGTGATGGCAGGTTGGGGTGATGGCAACGTGAGGTGATGGCAGCACTGGTGGTGAGGCAGTGCTGGGGTGATGGCAGTGCTGGGTGGATGACAGTGCTGGTGATGGTAAATGTTGGGGTGATGGCAGCGTTGGGGTGATGGCAGCATTGGCGGGATGGTAGTGCTGGGGTGATGCAGTGCTGGGGTGATGGGTAACGGGGGTGATGGTAAAGGCTAATGGGGATGGCAGCATTGGTGATGGTTGCAAGCTGGGGTGCAATGGAAGCGCGGGCGGACGGTGCAGCAGCGTTTGGGTGATGTTGGCATTGGTGAGATGGCAGTGTTGGTGTGATGGCAACGCTGGGGTGATGGCAGCACTGACTGGATGGCAGCACTGGCGGTGACGGCAGTGCTGGCGGATGGCAACGTTTGGGTGATGGCACCGTTGGGAGGATGGGCGGCAGCATGGGGCAGTGTTGGGGTGATGGCATTGTTGGGGTGGATGGCAACGTTGGGGTGATGGCAGCGTTGTGCGGGATGGCAGCATTGGTGGTGATGGCAGCGTTGGGGTGGATGGCAGCACTGGGGTGAATGGCAGTGCTGGGGGTGAGGTTAGTGCTGGGGTGGATGGTAACTTTGGGGTGATGCAGCGACTGTGGGATGGCAGCATTGCAGGATGGCAGTGCTGGGGTGATGGCATTGCTGGGGTGATGTGCAACGCTGGGTGACGGTTGTGGGTGATGGCAGCACTGGTGAGTGACGGTTGTGCTGGGGCGGGATGCAGCAGCTGGGGGGTGACGGTAGCGTTGAAGTGGTCGCTGGGGTGATGGCAGCATTGGTGCAGGATGGTTGTGCTGGGGGTGACGCAGTGTTGGGGTGATGGCAACGTTGGGGTGATGGTGCTGGGGTGATGGAAGTGTTGGGGTGATGGTAGCGTTGGGTGGGATGACAACGTTGGCCGGGATGGCAGCATTGGTGGTGGATGATGTTGGGGTGGATGCAGCGCTGGGGCAGATTGCAACGTCGGGGGATGATACTGGGGATGAGACAGATGGGCGAAGGTTGGGGTGGATGGCAACATTGGGCGGTGATGGCAGCATTGGGGTGATGGCAGCATTGCAGAGATGGCAACAATGGGGTGGATGGCAGTTAACTGGTGGTGATGGCAGCACTGGGGTGATGGCAGCATTGCGGTGATGCAGTGTTGGGGCAGATGGCAATGCTGGATGGCAACGTTGTGTGGTGGCAGCATTGGTGGTGATGCAGCATTGGTGGTGGATGGCAGTGTTGGGGTGATGGTAGCGCTGGGGTGATGGCAGCGTTGGGACGGGACGGCAGCACGGCGGTAAAGGCAGTGCTGGGGTGATGGCAGTGTTGTGACGGCAACGTTGGGGTGACGCAAGCGTTGGGGTGGATGGGCAAACATCGGTGACGGCAGTGTTTGGGTGACGGCAGCGATGGGGTGGATGGCAGCGTTGGGGTGATGGCAGCACTGGCGGTGAAGCAGTGCTGGGGTGTGATGGCAGTGTTGGGGGGATGGCAACGTTGGGGTGAGGCAACATTCGTGACGGCAATGCTGGGGTGGGATGCAGCGTTGGGGTGATGGCAGAAATTGCGGCATGGCAGTGCGGGTGGATGGCAAACCTTGGGGTGATGGCAGCGCTGGACTGGATGGCAGCATTGGTGGTGACGGTAGTGCTTGGGCGGATGGCAACGCTGGGTGACGGTCGTTGGGGTGAATGGACAATTGCGGTGAACGGCAACGCCAGTGGTTGCAGCGCCAGTGGCTGGCAGCGCTGGGGATGGCAGCACTGGCGGTGATGGCAATGTTGGGGTGGAGGCAGTGCTGGGGTGATGGCAAGGTTGGGTGATAGCAGCGTGCTGTGATGCAGACAGCACTGGCGGTGATGGCAGCTGCTGGGTGACGGCAGCACTGGGGTGGATGGCAGCATTGGTTGTGACGGCAACGCCGGGGTGGATGGCAACGTCGGGTGATGGCAGCACTGGCGGTGATGCAGCGTTGGGGTGACAGCGTACAATGGCGGGACGGCAGTGCTGGGGGTGATGTTAGTGTTGGTGATGGCAGCCACGGTGACGGCAGCATGGGTGATGGCAGCACTGGTGGTGATGCAGTGTTGGGGTGGTTGGCAATGCTGGGGTGATGGCAACATTGGGGTGATGGCAGCACTGGTGGTGAACGGAGTGCTGGGGGTGATGGTAGTGCTGGGACGGACAGCATCGGGTGATGGCAGCACTGGTGGTGATTTGCGTTTGCGGATGGTGTTGGGGTGTGATGGCAACGCTGGGGTGATGGCAATGTTGGGGTGATGGCAACATCGTGGTGATGGCAGTGCTGGGGTGACGGCAGCGTCAGCGGGATGGTCGTTGGGGGGGATTGCAGTACTGGTGGATGGTTGCGTTGGGGTGATGGCAGTGCTGGGGTGATGGCAGCGCTGGGGTGATGGGTAACGCTGGTGCTGGATGCATTGGCGGTGGGATGATGCTGGGGTGATGGCGTTGGGGCAGACTGGGTAACGTCAGGGTGTGATGGCAACATTGGCGTGGATGGCAGATGCAGTGGGATGGGTAGAAGCCAGGGCAGATGGCAACGTTGGGGTGATGGCAGCAAGCTGGGGTGGATGGCAGCATTGGTGGTGGACGGTAACTGCTGGGGTGATGGCAGCGCTGGGGGGTGATGAGCAGCATTGTGGTGGATGGCAGTGTTGGGGTGATGGCAGTGCTGGGGTGATGGCAGCATTGGCGGTGATGCTGGAAGCTGGGGGGTGGATGGTAAAGGGTGGGATGGTAACGCTGTGGGTGATGGCAGCGCTGGGGTGACGCAGCACTGGCGGTGACGGCAGTGCTGGGGCAGTGCTGGTGACGGCAATGTCAGTGACGGCAAATGTCTGGGTGGCAGCACTGGCGGTGATGGTCACGTTGGGGGCGTGGCGGCAGTGCTGGAGTGATGCAGCACTGGCGTGGAGGATGGCAGTGCTGGGGTGGATGGTGATGTCAGGTGATAACGTGCTGGGGTGGATGGCAGCGTTGGGGCGGATGGCAGCACTGGTGGTGAATGGCAGTGTTGGGGTGATGGCGCGGTTGGGGTGATGGCAGCGCTGGGGTGATGGCAGCATTGCGGTGGATGGCAGCACTGGTGGTGATGCAGCAGTGTTGGGGTGGATGGTAGTGTTGGGGTGGATGGCAGCGTTGGGGGTGGATGCATTGACGGTGAATGTAGTGCTGGGGGCAGATGGTGAAGCGTTGGGGTGATGGCAGCACTGGTCGCAACGTTAACGCTGGGGTGATGGCAACGTTGGGTGACGGCAGCGTCAGCAACGCCAGGTGGATGGCAGTGCTGGAACGGACGGCAATGTCAGGGCGGATGGCAATGCCAGTGATGCGTCAGTGACGGCGCTGGGGCGGACGGCAGCACTGCGGGGTGACGGCAGTGCTGGGGCGGATGGCAGCGTTGGGGGTGATGGCAATGTTGGAGTGATGGCAACATCAGGCGGATGCAGTGCTGGGGTGATAGCAGCAGCGCTGGGGGTGACGGCAACGCTGGGCGGCGGATGGCAGCACTGTGCGGTGATGGCAGCATTGGGGTGATGGCAGTGTTGGGGGTGATGGCAGTGCTGGGTGATGGCAACATGGTGACAGCACGCTGGGGTGATGGCAGTGCTGGGGGTGATGGCAGTGTTGGGTGGATGGCAGTGGTGCGGATGCAGCATTGGGGCGGATGGCAGCATTGGTGGTGACGGTGAGGAAGACGGTGCTGGGTGATGCAGCGTTGGGGTGATGCAGTATTGGGGTGGATGGCAACGTTGGGGTGGGGATGGCAGCGTTGGTGGTGATGCAGTTTGGGGTGATGGCAGCACTGCGGGATGGCAGCATTGGTGGTGATGGCAGCGTCAGTGATGGTAACGTTCTGTGACGGGCATGCTAAGTGATGGCACTGGTGCGATGGTGAAAAGCTGGGGTGATGGTAGCAGTTGGGGCGGATGATGGCAGCGTTGGGGGTGGATGGGTAGCACTGGGGTGGATGGCAGCGCTGGGGTGATGGCAGTACTGGCGGTGAATGGTAGTGCTGGGGGTGATGGTTAGTGCTGGGTGGATGGCAATGTTGGGGCGGATGCAGCAGCGGCTCGCGGATGGCAGCATTGGTGGTGGGATGGCAGTGTTGGGGTGGATGGCAGTGCTGGGGGTGGATGGCAATGTTGGGGTGATGGCAACACGGTGGGATGGCAGTGTTGGTGTGTGATGGCAGCCGGTGGACGGCAGAAATTGGCGGGTGAATGTTATGCTGGGGCAGATGGCAGCCTGGTGGGGATGGCAGCATTGGCCGTGATGGTTAACGTTGGGGTGATGGCAACGCTGGGGTGACGGTAGCGCTGGGGGAACGGCAGCGCTGGGGGGGATGGCAGTGCTGGAACGGACGGCAAAGCAGTGGATGGCAATGGTTGGGGGTGATGGCAGCGTTGGGGTGACGGTGGAAGGCTGGGGGTGATGGCAGCATTGGTGGTGATGGTAGTGCTGGGGTGGATGGTGCGTTGGGGGTGATGGCAATGTTGGGGTGATGGCAGCATTGTGGTGGATGGCAGCATTGTGTGATGGTAGCGTTGGGGGTGATGGCAACGTTGCGGTGAGTGAAGCGTTGGGGTGGATGGCCACAGTGGATGGTGGCAGCTTGCAGGATGGTCAGGCTGGGGGGTGGATGGCAGAGCTGGGGGTGGATGGCAATGCTGGGGGTGACGGCAGATGCTGGGGTGGATGGCAGCATTGGTGGTGATGGCAATGCTGGAGCGTGACGGTAAAGGGGGTGATGGCAGTACTGGTGGTGGATGCAGAAAGGGGTGGATGGCAACGTTGGGGCTGATAGACTGCTGGGGTGGATGGCAGTGTTGTGTGACGGCAGTGCTGGGGAGGACGGCATCGGTGGATGGCAGCACTGGTGCGGATGGTGCAGTGCTGGGGCGGGATGCAGTGTCAGGGTGATGGCAGCGCTGGGGCGGATGGTAGCATTGCGCGATGGCAACGCTGGGGCGGGATGGCAGCGTTGGGGTGGATGGTAGCATTGGCGGTGATGGTAGTGTCGGTGGATGGTAGTGTTGTGTGATGGCAATGTTGGTGGAGGCGCGAGGTGATGGTGTTGGTGGATGGCAGCGCTGGGGGTGATGGCAGAATTGCAGCATGGCAGTGTTGGGGTGATGGCAACGTTGGGGTGATGGCACGTTGGGGTGGATGGCAGCATTGGTGGTGATGGCAATGTTGGGGTGGATGGCAGTGTTGGGGTGATGGTAAGGCTGGGGTGATGGCAGCGTTGGGGTGGATGGCAGCATTGCGGTGGGATGGTAAAGTTGGGTGGATGGCGTTTGGGGTGGGATGGCAGCATTGGTGCGGGATGGCAACGTTGGGGTGATGGCAACGTTGGGGTGATGGCAGCACTGGTGGTGAATGGCAGTGCTGGTGGATGCGGTACTGGTGGGACGGCAAAGTCGGCGTGACGTTAGTGTGTGGGTGGATGCAATGCCACGGTGATGGCAAGCATTGGGGTGATGGCAATGTTGCGGTGATGGTAGTGTTGGGTGGTTGGGTACGTTGGGGTGTGATGGCAACATTGGGGTGGACAGCATTGGTGGTGGATGGTAAGTGTTGGGGTGGATGGTAGTGTTGGGATGGGATGGCAGCATTGGGTGATGGCAGCATTGGTGCAGATGGTAGTGTTTGGGTGGATGGCAGTGTTGGGGTGTGATGGCAATGTTGGGGTGATGGTAACGTTGGGGGTGGATGGCAACATTGGTGGTGATGCAAATGGGGGTGGATGGCAAAGGTTGGGGTGGATGGCCAAGTGTGATGGTAGCACTGGTGGTGACGTTGTGCTGGGGTGATGGCAGTGTTGGGGTGGATGGTATGGGGTGATGGCACGTTGGGGTGGATGGCAGCACTGGTGGTGATGACAGATGTCAGTGATGGCAGGCGATGGCAGAACGTTGGGGTGATGGCAACACTGGTGATGGCAGCGTTGGGGTGGATGGTGTTGGGGCAGATGGCAACGTTGGGGTGGATGGCAGCGTTGGGGTGGATGGCAGCACTGGTGGGTGATGGCAACGCTGGGGTGGATGGCAGCGCTGGGGTGATGGCAGCATTGGTGGTGACGGCAGTGTTGGTGATGGCAGTGCTGGGTGGATGGCAGCATTGTGGTGATGGCAGTTGCTGGGGTGATGGCAGTGCTGGGGGGTGACGGCAGTGCTGGGGTGTGATGGCAGTGTCAGGTGGATGGCAACGCTGGGGGTGCATGGCAGCACAGGTGGCTGGGGTGATGGCAGTGCTGGGGTGATGGCAGCGTTGGGGTGACGGAAGCATTGCGGTGATGGCAGCACTGGGGTGATGGCAGCGCTGGGGGTGGACGGCAGCGTTGGGGTGACGGCGCTGGGGTGGATGGCAGCACTGGCGCGAACGTTGGCATTGGGGTGATGGCAGTGCTGGGGTGGATGGCAATGTTGGGGTGGATGGCAACGTTGGGGTGATGGCAATGCTGGGGGTGATGGCGTTGGGGTGGATGGCAGTGCTGGAATGGATGGCAATGTTGGTGGATGGTAATGTTGGGGTGATGGTGGAAGCGTTGGGGTGATGCAGCATTGTTGGTGAATGGTAGTGCTGGGGTGATGGCAACGCTGGGGTGATGGTAAAGTGCTGGACTGGGATGGCAGCATTGGTGGTGATGGCAGTGCTGGGGTGGATGGCAACGTTGGGGTGATGGTAGCGCTGGGGGTGGAAGGCAGCACTTGCGGCGGATGGCAACGTTGGGGTGGATGGCATGTCTGGGGTGGATGGCAGCGTCAGGCGTGATGGCATGGTGGGTGATGGCAATGTTGGGGGGGATGGCAGTGTTGGGGGGATGGCAAGGTGAGTGTAGAGCGTAGTGATGGCAGCATTGGTGGTGATGGCAGTGCTGGGTGGATGGCAGCACTGGGGTGACGGCAGCATTGGTCAGGATGGCAACGTTGGGGTGGATGGCAACGCTGGGGGGTGGATGGCAGCATTGGTGGTGGATGGCAGTGTTGGGGTGGATGGCAACGCTGGGGTGATGGCAACGTTGCGGATGGCAGCATTGGTGGCGTGATGCAGTTTGGGGGTGGATGGTAAAGGAGTGAATGGCAATGCTGGGGTGGGATGACATTGGTGGTGGGATGACAATGTTGGGGTGGATGGCACGTTGTGTGATTGCAGCGATTGGGTGGGATGGGCAGCTGGGTGATGGAAGCGCTGGAGGTGATGGTTGTGTTGTGGTGGTAATGTTGGGGTGGATGGTAGCGCTGGGGTGGATGGTAGCGCTGAATGGATGGCAATGTTGGGGGTGATGGCAATGCTGGGGTGATGGCAGCGTTGGGGCAGATGGCAGCGTTGGGGTGATGGTAGTGCTGGATGGATGGTAATGTTGGGGTGTGGATGCAGTGTTGGGGTGATGGCAGTCTTGGAATGATGGCAATGCTGAACGATGGCAACGTTCGATGTGAGTAAGACGGCAGCTGATGGATGGCAGCTGGAAAGCGACGGCAATGGCGGTGATGGCAATGTTGGGGGTGATGGCAATGCTGGGACGGATGGCAACGTTGGGGTGACGGTGGCAATGTTGGGTGGATGGCAGCACTGTGACGGTGCTGGGGCAGATGGCAATGCTGGGGTGAGTGCAGTGCTGGAACGGGATGGCAATGTTGGGGAGATGGCAGTGCTGGAAACGGCGGCACTTGGGGGATGGCAACGTTTGGGTGATTGTAATGTTGGGGGTGATGGCAACGTTGGGGTGTGAAGGTAAGCGTTGGGGTGGATGGCAATGTTGGGGTGATGGTAATGTTGGGGTGGGATGGCAACATTGTGGGTGATGACAGTGGGGGTGATGGTAAAGGGTGTGATGACAAAGGGGGTGATGGTTGTGTTGGGGTGGGTGGCACTTTGAGGTGATGGCAACGCTGGGTGAAACGCAATGCTGGGATGGATGGCAACGTTGGGTGGAAGGCAGTGTTGGGGGTGATGGTAGTGTTGGGGGATTGCAGTGTTGGTGTGATGGTTGTGCTGGGGTGATGGTCGGCAGGGGTGATGGTGGAAGCGTTGGGGATGGATGGCAACGTTGGGGTGGGATGGCAATGCTGGAAACGGATGATAGCGTTGGGGTGATGGTAGCTTGGGGTGGATGGCATTTGGGTGGTTGGTAGTGTTGGGTGGGGTGGCAATGCTGGGACGGATGCAACGTTGGGGTGGGATGGTAATGTTGGGGATGGATGGCAACGGGCTGGGGATGGAAACGTTAGGTGGATGGCAATGTTGGGATGGGATGGCAAACGTTGGGGTGGATGGCAATGTTGAATGGGATGGCAAACGTTGGGGTGGATGGCAATGTTGGAATGGGATGGCAACGTTGGGGTGGATGATATGAAGAGATGGATGGCAACGTTGGGGTGATGGTTACGTTGAATGGATGGCAATGTTGGGTATGGCAATGTTGGGGTGGATGGCACGTAGGGTGGATGGCAACAAGAGTGTGGAATGCTGGGCCGGGATGGCAATGTTGGGGTGCATGGTAACTGTGTGATGGCATCGTGAAGGGTGATGGCAAATAGGGCGATGGCAAGTCAATGGACGGTAACAAGCCAGCGCATGGCAGCATTGGGGGAGGCTGTTAACGTTAGGGTGATGGCAACGTTGTGGGGTGACGGTAAAATGTTGGGGTGATGGCATTGTAGGGTGGATGGCAAATAGGCGTATGGTAACGTTGGGCCGATGGCAATGTGATGCGAAGGCCAGAGATGGCAACGTTAGGGTGGATGGTAAATGTTGGGGTGGATGGCAATGTTGGGGTGATGGCAGCATTGGGAGTGATGCAACGTTAGGTGATGGTATGATGGGGTGGATGGCAATGTTGGGTGGCTGGTCAAAGTTATGGTGACGGCCTGGGCTGGATGGCAATGTTGGGTGTGATGGTAATGTTGGGGTGGATGGCACGTAGGGGGGATGGTAATGTTACGTGTATGGCAATGTTGGGCCGATGGCAATGCTGGGGTGGATGGCAACACTGTGGTGGATGACAAAATAATGACGGCAAACGTCGGGTGACGGCAGCACTGGCGGTGACGATGCTGCGTCACCGGATGGCAACGCCAGTGACGGTGCCACTGGCGGCGAAACGGCAAATGGTGATGGCAGTGCTGTGGTGATGCGCAGCGCTGGGGGCTGGATGGCAGCACTGGTGGTGATGGCAGTGCTGGGGGCATGGCAGTGCTGGGGTGATGGAGCGCTGGGGGTGATGGGCGCACTGGCGGTGAATGAGCAGTGTTGGGTGGATGGCAATGTTGGGGATGGCAACGTTGGGGTGGATGGTAACGTTGAGGTAGAGAAACGTTGAGGTAGACAGGAAGGTTAAGCGTGAATTTGTAGCGATGGGGTGGATGGGTGCTGGGAGGATGGCAACCCGAGTTGGATGGAAATGGGGTGGGATGGCAATGTTGGGCAGATGGTAAACAGAACGGATGGTAATGTTGGGGTGATGGAAGTTGGGTGATGGTAAAGGGAAGGATGGTAACCTGGGGAGGATGGCACATGAAACGGGATGGCAATGTTAGGTGATGTTAACGTTGGGGTGATGGCAACTGAGTGTGACGTTCAAGCAAAGGCAGTCTTGGGAGTGATGGCAAACGCCGACGGATGGCAACGCTGGGGCTGATGGCAAGTTGGGACGATGGCAGCGTTGGGGTGGATGCGTGCGGACAGGCAACGTTAGGGTGATGGCAATGTTGGGGCGTGATGGCAGCACTGGAGATGATGGCAACGTTAGGGTGTGATGGCAATGCTGGGGCGGATGGTAATGTTGGGTGATGGCAACGTTGGGGTGACGCAACAGGTGATGGTAGCATTGGGGTGGATGCGAACAGTGGATGGTAAAGCTGGGGTGGATGGCAACGCTGGGGTGGATGCAGTGTTGGGGGTGATGGCAGCGTTGGGGTGGATGCCGCTGGAGTGGATGGTAATGTTGGGGTGGATGCAACAGTTGGGGTGGATGGTAGTGCGTTGGTGGTGGATGGCAACATGGCGGATGGCAACGGAAGGACGGCAGCTCGGGTGATGCAGGTGTTGGGGTGATGGTGTTGGGGTGATGGCAATGTTAGGGTGATGGCAGTGTTGGGTGGATGGCAACGTTGGGGGTGATGGCAGCATTGGTGGGATGGTAGTGTTGGGGTGATGGTAGTGTTGGGGTGATGGCAACATTGTGGATGGTGTTGGGGTGATGCAGCGCTGGGGCGGATGGCAGCATTGGTGGATGCAGTGCTGGGGTGGATGGTGGCGTTGGGGTGATGGCAGTGTTGGGGGTGATGGCAACGCTGTGGGTGGATGGCAGCATTGGGGTGACGGGTAGCGTTGGGGTGGATGGTAGCGTTGGGTGATGGCAACATTGTGGTGATGGCAGCATTGGGGTGGATGGCAACATTGGGGGTGATGGCAACGCTGGGGTGGATGGCAAGCTGGGGTGATGGCAGCACTGGCGGTGATGGCAGTGCTGGGGTGGATGGTAGTGTTGGGGTGATGGTAACATTGGTGATGGTAGCGTTGGTGATGGCAACGTTGGGTGATGGTAACGTTGGGGTGGATGGGCAGCATTGGTGGTGATGGCAGTGCTGGGGTGATGGTAACGCCAGGTGGATGGCAACATTGGTGGTGAGCGTTGGGGGTGATGGTAGCATTGATGGTGATGCAGCAGTGTTGGGGTTGATGGTAACGTTGGGGGTGTGGATGGCAGCATTGCAGGATGGGCAGTGCTGGGGTGGATGGTAGTGCTGGGGTGGATGGCAATGCTGGGGTGATGGCAGCATTGGGGTGATGGCAATGTTGGGGTGATGGCAGTGTCAGTGGGGATGGCAATGTTGGGGTGGATGGCAGCGCTGGGCCGATGGTGCATTGCGGTGATGGCAGTGTTGGCGTGATGGTAACGTTGGGGTGATGGAAAGCTAGGCGATGGTAGCATTGGTGGTGATGCAGTGTTGGGGTGATGCAGTGTTGGGGTGATGGTAACGTTGGGTGATGGTAAAGCATTCGGGTGACTAGCATTGGTGGTGTGATGCAGTGTTGGGGTGGATGGTAACGCTGGGGTGATGGTAGCATTGCTGATGGCACATGGCAGGATGGTAAAGCGTGATGGTAACGTTTGGGTGATGGTAACTGCTGGGGGGATGGTAGCATTGGTGGTGGATGGCAGCGCTGGGGGTGATGCAGAAAGGGGTGGATGGCAATGTTGGGGTGATGGCAGCGTTGCAGGATGGTAATGCTGGGGTGGATGGTAAAGTGCTGGGGTGGATGGCAATGTTGGGGTGGATGGTAACATTGGGGTGGATGGTAGTGTTGGGGTGGATGGCGGAATGTTGGGGTGGATGGGCAACGTTGGGGTGGATGGTAGCATGGTGGTGGATGGCAGCGTTGGGGTGGATGGTAGCGTTGGGGTGGATGAGTAATGTTGGGGTGGATGGTAGCGCTGGAGGGCAGCAACGTTGGGGTGATGGTAACTTTAGGGTGGATGGTGATGTTGGGGGTGATGACAATGTTGGGGTGGGATAGTAACTGCTGGAGTGCGGGATGGTGTCGTTAGGACGTGATTCAGCATTGTGGGTGGATGGCAATGTTGGGGTGATGACAATGTTGGGTGATAGCAATGTTGGAGTGATGGTAATGTTAGGATGGACTTTTGAAGCATTGTGGTGATGGTAATGTTGGGGTGATGGTAATGTTGGGGTGGGATGGTAATATTGGGGGTGGGATGCAGGTAAATAGGGTGATGGTAATGTTGTGGGTGGGATGGCAACGTTGGGGTGGATGGCAATGTTGGGCAGATGGCAACATTGGGTGGATGGCAACGTTGGGGTGACGGTAATGTAAGCTGGGGTGGGGAGGCACTGCGGGGTGATGCAGGCAAAATTTAGGTGATGCAGTAATGTTGGGGTGGATGACACGTTGGGGTGTGATGGCAATGCTGGCGGATGGTACGTTAGGATGCATCTTGGTTGGGGGGTGATGGTAATGTTGGGGTGGATGGTAGTGTTGGGGTGATGCAGAAAATGGGGGTGATGGCAACACAGGTGAATGGTAAGCTGGGGTCAGATGCAGGAAGCGTTGGGGTGGCTGGTGGAAGTGCTGGCGGAAAAAGCTGCAGTGTTGCTGATGGCAGTGTTGGGGTGGATGGCAAAGCGTTGGGGTGGATGCAGGTAGCATTGGCAGGTGGATGGTAGCAAAGGGAATGGGTGGTAGTGTTGGGGTGGATGGCAGTGCTGGGGTGGATGGCAGCATTGGGGTGGAGTGGCAAATGCTTGCGGATGGCAATGTCAGGGTGGATGGGGAATGTTGTGGTAAATGGGTAAAGGTTGGGGTGGACAGGCAACGTTTGGATGATCTTGTTACTGGGGTGGACGGTAACGTTGGAGTGATGGTACCGTTAAAGTGAATGGCAACAATAGCAGATGGCAAACGTTAAAGGGGATGGCAACGTTAGGGCGGGATGGCACGTTGGGGTGGGATGGCAACGTTGAGCGGGATAATGTTGGGGCAGATGGCAACATTGGGGCGGGATGGTAAACGTTGGGGTGATGGTAATGTTAGTGTATGGCATCGTTGGGTGGATAGTAAATGCTGGGAGTGATGGTAACAAAGGATGCATTTACTGGGGGTGGGGATGCAGGCTGTTGGGTGGACGGCAATGTTGGGGTGAAGGAAATGTTGGGGTGATGGTAAATTTCAGGGGTGGATGGCAATGTGTTGGGGTGATGACAATGTAGTGGGTGATGGCAACAAAGGAGTGGGATGGTAACAATAGGGATGTGATTTTGTTACTGGGTGGATAGCAATGTTGGGGTGGGACGGGCACCTGCCACTGGATGGCAATGCTGGGGGTGGATGGCAACGTTGGGTGGATGGCAATGCTGGGGTGATGGCAACATCAGGGTGATTGGCAACGTTAGGCGGACGGCAACGTTGGGAAGATGGCAAACGTTGGGTGTGATGGCAATGTTGGGCAGATGGCAACGCTGGGTGGATGGTAATGTTGGGGCGTGAAGTGGCAATGTTGGGTGATAGCAACGCCGGAGCGTGATGGTAAATGCTGGGATGCATTTTGCCACTGGGGTGGGATGGCAATGTTGGGGTGGACAGGGGCCTTTAGGGTGTGATGGTAATGTTGGGAAGGATGATAATGTTGGGGTGGATAGTAATGCTGGAGTGATGGTAATGTTAGATGATTTTGGCATTGTGGTGTGATGCAGAAAAGTTGGGGTGATGGCAATGTTGGGGTGATGGCAACATTGGGGTGATGGCAAAGTTAGGGTGTGACGGTACTGGGTGTGATGGCAACGCTGGGTGATGGCAATGTTGGGCAGATGGCAACATCAGGTGACGGGCAGCAACGCTGGGGGTGACGACAAATGTCAGTGACCAGCAATCGCCAGCGTGGAGGCAAAACTTCCAGGGTGACGCGGCAGCTGGGGGTGACGACGTCGTCAGCGGATGGCAACGCCGAGCGACGGTAAATGTTAGGACGGATTCGGCACTGGGGGTGACAGTAAAACAGGCGGCTGCGCAATGCAAATGATGCAATGTTGGGGTGGACAGCAACGCTGGGGTGGGGATGGCAATGTTGGGGCGGGATGGCAACATTGGGCACGGTAATGTTGTGCGGATGGCACGGTTAAAAGGATGGCAATGTTGGGGCAGATGGCAACTGCTGGGGTGGATGGCAACGTTGGGGTGGATGCAACGTTAAAGGTGGCGGCAAACGTTGGGGTGGATGACAGCAACGTTGAGTGGGATGGCACTGTTGGGGACATTCACCATTGGGGTGATGGTAAATGCCAGGTGGATGGCAATGTTGGGGTGGAGTGGCAAATGTTGGGGTGATGGCAATTTTTAGGTGGATGGTAACAAGCTGGGGTGGGATGATAATGTTGGGGTGATAGCAACAAAGGGAGGGGATGTACCAAGTTAGCAGATGGTAATGTTGGGGGGATGGTAATGTTGGGTGGGATGAAAATGTTGGGGTGGGATAAAATGTTGGGGTGATGGTAATGTTGGGGTTGATGGTAATGTTGGGGTGTGGGGATGGTATAATGTTGGGGTATGGCAAATGTTGGGGTGGGACAGCAATGCTGGGAGGATGGTAATGTTGGGATGCATTTTGAAGCACTGGGGTGGATGGTAATGTTGGGGTGGATGGGTAATGTTGGGTGGAGTGGCAACGTTGGGGTGTGATGGTGTAAATGTAGGGGTGGATGGTGACGTTGGGTGATGACAATGTTGGGGTGATGAGCAAACTGACGGATGGGGCAACAGGATGACCAGCACGGTGGGATGGTAATGTTGCGGATGGTAATGCTGGGGTGATGGTAATGTTGGGGTGGGATGGCACTGCTGGGGGTGATGGTAAAGTTAGGGGCGATGGTAATGTTGGGGTGTGGAGGTAACGTTGTGGGTGATGGTAAATTAGGGTGGGGATGCAGGCTGGGGGTGGAGACAATGTTGGGGGTGGATGGCAACAGGGGTGGATGGCAACGTTAGGTGGGATGGTAATGGTTGGGGTGAATGAAATGCTGGGGGTGGATGGCAATGTTGGGGCAGATGGTAAATGTTGGGGTGTGATGCAATGCTGGGGTGGGATGGCAATGTTGGGGGTACAAATACTGGGGTGGGATGGAATGAGTGGGGATGGCATCACAGAATTACTCCAGCATTGGGGTGGATGGTAAATGTTGTGGGTGGATGATGAATGCTGGGGTGGATAGCAAACGTGTGCTGGAGTGGACGGTACGTTTGATGGATTCAGCACGGGGGTGATGGTAAATGTTGGGGGTGATGGTAATGTTGGGGCTGGATGGCAATGTTGGGGTGAGGCACATTGGGATGATGGCAATGTTGAGGGTGGGATAGTAAATGAGGTGATTGTGGTATGCCGGGAGTGGATGGTAATGTTGGGGTGATGTTAACATTGCGGGTAGATGGGTGTTGGGGTGGGATGGCCGGGAGTGATGGTAATGTTGGGGTGATGGTAAATGTTGGGCGTGACAGCAATGCTGGGAAAATGCTGGAATAAATGTTAGGTGATGGCAATGCTGGGGTGATGACAAAGTGATTGTACCTGGGGGTGATGGCAGTGTTGGGGTGATGGCAACCTTTGGGGTGACGGTATGCCTGGGGGTGATGGCAGCATTGTTGGTGGACGGTAGCAAGCTGGGGTGAATTTGCAACGTCAGTGGGATGGTGGCGTTGGGGCGTGATGCAGCATTGGTGGTGGGGATGCAGCAAACGCTGGGTAATGGATGGCAAGCGTTGCTGGGGTGGATGGCAGCACTTGGTGGTGGCTTGGCGTGTTCGTGAGACAAATGTTGGGGTGGTCGCGGCAGCCGGGGTGGTTGGCAGCATTGGTGGAGGACAGCAGCGTTAAAGTGGGATGGCAGTGGTAGCATTGGTGGTGGATGGTGCAGTGTTGGGGTGGATGGTGATGTTGTGGTGGATGGTCGTGTTGGGGTTGGATGGTAACATTGGGGTGTATGGTAGCATTGGTGGTGAATATGGTAGTGTTGGGTGGATGGTAGTGTTGGTGTGGATGGTAGCGTTGGGGTGGATGGTAGCATTGGTGGTGGATGGTAGCATTGGTGGTGGATGGTAGTGTTGGGGTGGATGGTAGTGTTGGGGTGGATGGTGGCGTTGGGGTGGATGGTGGCGTTGGGGTGGATGGTAGCATTGGCGGTGAATGTTAGTGTTGGGGTAGATGGTAGCGTTGGGGTGGATGGTAGCATTGGCTGTGAATGTTAATGTTGGGGTGGATAGTAACGTTTGGGTGGATGGTAGCGTTGGGGTTGGATGGTAGCGTTGGAATGGATGGTAATGTTGGGGTGGATGGTAATGTTGGGGTGGATGGTAGCGTTGGGGTGGATGGTAGCGTTGGGGTGGATGGTAGCATTGGTGGTGGATGGTAGTGTTGGGGTGGATGGTAGTGTTGGGGTGGATGGTAATGTTGGGGTGGATGGTAACATTGTGGTGGATGGTAGTGTTGGGGTGGATAGTAGCGTTGGGTGGATGGTAACGTTGCGGTGGATGGTAGCGTTGGGTGGATGGTCCTGTTGGGGTGGATGGTAGCATTGGTGGTGGATGGTTGTGTTGGGGTGGATGGTAGTGTTGGGGTTGGATGTTAACGTTGGGGTGGATGGTAGCGTTGGGTGGATGGTAGCATTGGTGGTGGATGGTAACGTTGGGGTGGATGGTGGCGTTGGGGTTGGATGGTAGCATTGGTGGTGGATGGTAGTGTTGGGGTTGATGGTAACGTTGGGGTGGATGGCATTGGTGGTGGATGGTATTGTTGGGGTTGGATGGTAGTGTTGGGGTGGATGGTAATGTTGGAGTTGGATGGTAGCGTTGGTGGTGGATGGTAGTGTTGGGTGGATGGTAGTGTTGGGGTGGATGGTGTTGGGTGGATGGTAGCGTTGGGCTGGTGGTAGCATTGGTGGTGGATGGTTGCGTTGGGGTGTATGTGGCGTTGGGATGGATGGTAGCGTTCGGGTGGATGTTAGCATTGGTGGTGGATGGTAGTGTTGGTGTGGCTGGTAACGCTGGGTGGATGGTAGCATTGGATTGGATGGTAGCATTGGTGGTGGATGGTAGTGTTGGCGTGGATGGTAACGTTTGGGTGGATGGTAGCGTTGGGGAGGATGGTAGCATTGGTGGGTGGTGGATGGGGTGGATGGTATTGTTGGGGTGGATGGTAACGTTGGGGTTGGATGGTAGCGTTGGGTGGATGGTAGTGGTGTGGTGGATGGTAGCGTTGGGGTGGATGGTAGCATTGGCGGTGGATGGTGTGTTGGGGTTGGATGGTTGGTGTTGGGGTGGATGGTGTTGGGGTGGATGGTGGCGTTCGGGTGTGGTGGCATTGGTGGTGGATGGTGGTGTTGGGTGGATGGTATTGTTGGGGTGGATGGTACGTTGGGGTGGATGGTGGCGTTGGGGTGGGATGGCATTGGTGGTGGATGGTAACGATGGGGTGGATGGTGGCTGGTGGTGGATGGTAACGTTGGGGTGGATGGTAGCGTTGCGGTGGATGGTAGTGTTGGGCTGGATGGTGTTGTTGGGGTGGATGGTAACGTTGGGGTGGATGGTGGCGTTGGGGTGGATGGTAGCGTTGGGGTTGGATGGTAGCATTGGTGGTAGATGTGTAACGTTGGGGTAGATGGTGGCATTGGTGGTGGATGGTAACGTTGGGGTGGATGGTAGCATTGGTGGTGGATGGTAGTGTTGGGATTGGATGGTAGTGTTGGGGTGGATGGTTGCATTGGGGTGGATGGTGGCGTTGGGGTGGATGGTCGCGTTGGTGGATGGTAGCATTGGTGGTGGATGGTAATGTTTGGGTGGATGGTAGTGTTGGGGTTGGATGGTAATGTTGGGGTGGAGGTAACATTGTGGTGGATGGTAGTGTTGGGTTGGATTGTGGCGTTGGCGTGGATGGTAACGTTTGGGTGGATGGTAGTGTTAGGTGGATGGTAACGTTGGGGTGGATGGCAAAGTTGGGGTGGATGGTAGTGTTGGGGTGGATGGTAGCGTTGGGGTGGATGGTAACGTTGGGCTGGATGGGAGCATTGGTGGTGGATGGTAGTGTTGGGGTGGATGGTCGCGTTGGGTGGATGGTAGTGGTGGATGGATGGTATGTTTGGGTGGATGGTAGTGTTGGGGTGGATGGTAATGTTGGGTGAAGAAGCATTGTGGTGGATGGTAGTGTTGGGTGGATTGTAGCGTTGGCGTGGATGGTAACGTTTGGGTGGATGGTAGTGTTAGAGTGGATGGTGGAATTGGGGTGGATGGTAGTGTTGGGGTGGATGGTAGCGTTGGGGTGGATGGTAACGTTGGGCTGGATGGTAGCATTGGTGGTGGATGGTAGCGTTGGGGTGGATGGTAGCGTTGGGGTGGATGGTAGCATTGGTGGTGGATGGGTAATGTTTGGGTGGATGGTAGTGTTGGGGTGGATGGTAATGTTAGGGTGGATGGTAACATTGTGGTGGATGGTAGTGTTGGGGTGGATAGTAGCGTTGGGGTGGATGGTAACGTTGCGGTGGATGGTAGCGTTGGGGTGGATGGTCCTTTTGGGGTGGATGGTAGCATTGGTGGTGGATGGTTGTGTTGGGGTGGATGGTAGTGTTGGGGTGGATGTTAACGTTGGGTGGATGGTGGCGTTGGGGTGGATGGTAGCATTGGTGGTGGTGTGTTGGGTTGGGTGGTGTGTGGGTGGGGTGGATGGTAGCATTGGTGGTGGATGGTAGTGTTGGGGTTGATGGTAACGTTGGGGTGGATGAGCATTGGTGGTGGATGGTGTGTTGGGGTGGGATGGTAGTGTTGGGGTGGATGGTAATGTTGGGGTGGATGGTAGCGTTGGGGTGGATGGTAGCATTGGTGGTGGATGGGGTGTTGGGTGGATGGTAGTGTTGGGGTGGATGGTTGTGTTGGGGTGGATGGTGGCGTTGGGCTGGGTGGTAGCATTGGTGGTGGATGGTTACGTTGGGGTGTATGGTGGTGTTGGGTGGATGGTAGCATTGGTGGAGGATGGTGGTGTTGGGGTGGATGGTGATGTTGTGGTGGATGGTCGTGTTGGGTGGATGGTAACATTGGGGTGTATGGTAGCATTGGTGGTGAATGGTGGTGTTGGGGTGGATGGTGGTGTTGGTGTGGATGGTGGCGTTGGGGTGGATGGTGGCATTGGTGGTGGATGGTAGCATTGGTGGTGGATGGTAGTGTTGGGGTGGATGGGGTAGTGTTGGGGTGGATGGTAGCGTTGGGTGGATGGTAGCATTGGCGGTGAATGTTAGTGTTGGGTAGAATGGTGGCGTTGGGGTGGATGGTAGCATTGGCTGTGAATGTTTGTTGGGGTGGATAATAACGTTTGGGTGGATGGTAGCGTTGGGGTAATGTAGCGTTGGGGTGGATGGTAGTGTTGGAATGGATGGTAATGTTGGGGTGGATAGTAATGTTGGGGTGGATGGTGGCGTTGGGGTGGATGGTGGCGTTGGGGTGGATGGTAGCGTGGTGGTGGATGGTGGTGTTGGGTGGATGGTAGTGTTGGGGTGGATGGTAATGTTGGGGTGGATGGTAGCATTGTGGTGGATGGTAGTGTTGGGGTGGATAGTGGCGTTGGGGTGGATGGTGGTTGCGGTGGATGGTGGCATTAGGGTGGATGGTAGCATTGGTGGTGGATGGTGGTAGTGTTGGGGTGGATGGTGGTGTTGGGGTGGATGGTAGCATTGGGGTTGTGGTAACGTTGGGGTGGATGGTAGTGTTGGGGTGGATGGTAGTGTTGGGGTGGATGGTAGTGTTGGGGTGGATGGTGGCATTGGGGTGGATGGTGGCATTGGTGGTGGATGGTAGTGTTGGGGTGGATGGTGGTGTTGGGGTGGATGGTGGCGTTGGGGTGGATGGTATTGGTGGTGGATGGTAACGTTGGGGTGGATGGTAGCGTTGGTGGTGGATGGTGGTTTTGGGGTGGATGGTAGCATTGGTGGTGGATGGTAGCATTGGTGGTGGATCGTAGTGTTGGGGTGGATGGTGTGTTTGGGTGGATGGTAACATTGGTGGATGGTAGCATTGGTGGTGAATGGTTGGTGTTGGGGTGGATGGTAGTGTTTGGGTGGATGGTGGCGTTGGGGTGGATGGTAGCAGTGGTGGTGGATGGTGGCGTTGGGGTGGATGGTAGCATTGGCGGTGGATGTGGAGTGTTGGGGTGGATGGTTAGTGTTGGGGTGGATGGTGATGTTGGGGTGGATGGTGGCGTTCAGGTGGATGGTGGCATTGGTGGTGGATGGTAGTGTTGGGGTGGATGGTGTGTTGGGGTGGATGGTGATTGGGGTGGAGGTAACATTTTTGGTGGATGGTAGTGTTGGTGTGGATGGTAGCGTTGGGGTGGATGGTAGGATTGGCGGTGAATGTTGGTGTTGGGGTAGATGGTGGCGTTGGGGTGGATGGTGGCATTGGCTGTGAATGTTAATGTTGGGGTGGATGTAACGTTTGGGTGGATGGTAGCGTGGGGTAAATGGTGGCGTTGGGGTGGATAGTAGTGTTGGAATGGATGGTGGGTTGGGGTGGATGGTGATGTTGGGGTGGATGGTGGCGTTGGGGTGGATGTAGCGTTTGGGGTGGATGGCAGTGGTGGATGGTAGTGTTGGGGTGGATGGTGGTGTTGGGGTGGATGAGTAATGTTGGGGTGGATGGTAACATTGTGGTGGATGGTGGTTGGGGTGGATAGTGGCGTTGGGGTGGATTGGTACGTTGCGGTGTGGATGGTAGCGTTGGGGTGGATGGTCCTGTTGGGTGGATGGTAGCTTTGGTGGTGGATGGTTGTGTTGGGGTGGATGGTAGTGTTGGGGGTGGATGGTAACGTTGGGTGAATTGGCGTTAGAATTGGATGTAGCATTGGTGGTGGATGGTAACGTTGGGTGGATGGTAGCGTTGGGGTGGATGGTGGCATTGGTGGTGGATGGTAGTGTTGGGTGGATGGTAACATTGGGTTGATGGTATCGTTGGGGTGGATGGTAGTGTTTGGGTGGATGGTAGTGTTGGGGTGGATGGTGGCATTGGGGTGGATGGTAGCATTGGTGGGTGGATGGTAGTGTTGGGGTGGATGGTAGTGTTGGGGTTGGATGGTGGCGTTGGGGTGGATGGTAGTATTGGTGGTGGATGGTAACGTTTGGGGTGGATGGTGGCGTTCCAGGTGGATGGGCGCATGTGGTGGTGGATGAGTAGTGTTGGGGTGGATGTTGGTGTTGGGGTGGATGGTAATGTGGAGGGTGAGGTAACATTTTGGTGGATGGTGGTGTTGGGTGTGGATGGTGGCGTTGGGGTGGATGGTTGGGTGGGTGGTGCATGGTGGTGTTGGGGTGGATGGTAACGTTGGGGTGGATGTGGTATCGTTGGGTGGATGGCATTGGTGGTGGATGATGGTCGTTAGGGTGGATGATGGTGGCGTTGGGGTGGATGGTAGCGTTGGGGTGGATGGTGGCATTGTTGGTGGATGGTAGTGTTGGGGTGGATGGTAGCGTTGGTTGGATGGTAGCATTGGTGGTGGATGGTGGTGTTGGGGTGAATGGTGGTAACGTTGGGGTGGATGGTTGCGTTGGGGTGGATGGTAGCATTGGTGGTGGATGATGGTAACGTTGGGGTGTGGTTGGTAGCGTTGGGGTGGATGGTAGCATTGGTGGTGGATGGTGTGTTGGGGTGGAGGTAGTGTTGGGGTGGATGGTAGGTTGGGGTGGATGGTGGCGTTGGGGTGGATGGTAGCATGGTGGTGGATGGTAGTGTTGGGTGGATGGTAGCGTTGGGGTGGATGGTGTTTGGTGGTGGATGGTGCGTTGGGGTGGATGGTGTTGGGTGGTGGATGGTAGTGTTGGGGTGGATTGTGGCATTGGTGGTGGATGGTAGTGTTGGGTGGATGTTGGTGGGGTGGATGGTGATGCTACGGTGGATGGTGGCATTGGGGTGGATTGGCATTGGTGGTGGATGGTGGTGTTGGGGAGGTTGGTGTGTTTGGGGTGGATGGTAGCATTGGGGTTGGATGGTAGCATTGGTGGTGAATGGTGAGTGTTGGGGTGGATGTGGAGTGTTGGGATGGATGGTAGCATTGGGTGGATGGTGGCATTGGTGGTGGATTTTAGGTGTTTGGGTGGATGGTAGTGTTGGGTGGATGGTATGTTGGGTGGATGGTAGCATTGTGTGGATGGTAGTGTTGGGGTGGATGGTAGCGTTGGGTGGATGTCGTGTTGGGGTGGATGGTGGCATTGGTGGTGGATGGTTGTGTTGGGGTGGATGGTAGTGTTGGGGTGGATGGTAACGTTGGGGTGGATGAAGTTAGCGTTGGTGCTGGATGGTAGCGTTGGTGGTGGATGATGTTGTTGGGGTGGATGGTGGCGTTGGGTTTGGTGGTAACGTTGGGGTGGATGGTGGCATTGGTGGTGGATGGGTGGGTGTTGGGGTTGATGGTGGCGTTGGGGTGGATGGTAGCGTTGGGGTGGATGGTAGCGTTGGTGGTGGATGGTAAGTTGGGGTGGATGGTAGAGTTGGTGGTGGATGGTGACGTTGGGGTGGATGGTGGCTTTGGGGTGGATGGTTGGCATTGGTGGTGGATGGTAGTG
>NW_024716711.1:0-10392 GCF_018991925.1 Homarus americanus | reverse complement strand
CTGATCGAGAATATCACAGTCCCCTGATCGAGTATAACAAAGCCCCATGATCAAGTTATAACAAAGGCCCCTCATCGAGTATAACAAAGGCCCCTCATCGAATATAACAAAGCCCCATGATCGAGAATAACAAAGTCCCCTCATCTAATATAACAAAGTCCCCTGATCGTGAATAACAAACTCCCGTGGTCCAGTATAACAAAGTTTCCTGATCGAGTATAACAAAGTCCCCTGATCGAGTATAACAAAGTCGCCTGAACGATTATAACAAAATCCCCTATTCGAGTATAACAAAGTCCCCTGATCGAGTATAACAAAGGCCCCTGATCGAGTATAACAAAGGCACCTCATCGAGTATAACAAAGTCCCCTGATCGAGTTTAACAAAGCCCCCTGATCGAGTAAAACAAAGTCCCCTGATCGAGTATAACAAAGTCCCCTCACCGAGTATAACAAAGTTCCCTGATCGAGTATAACAAAGACCCCTCATAGAGTATAACAAAGTCCACTGATCAAGAATAACAAAGTCCCCTGATCGGGTATAACAAAGGCCCCTGATCGAGTATTTCAAAGGCCCCTCATCGAGTATAACAATGTCCCGTGATCGAGTATAACAAAGTACCGTCATCGAATATAACAGTCTCCTCAACGAGTATAACAAATTCCCCTGATCGAGTAGAACAAAGTCCCCTCATCGAGTATAACAAAGGCCCCTCATCGTGTATAACAAAGTCCCCCTGATCGAGAATAACAAAGTCCCCTCATCGAGTATAACAAAGTCCCCTGATCGGGTATAACAAAGTCCCCCTGATCGAGAATAACAAAGTCCCCTGATCGAGTATAACAAAGCCCCCTAATCGAGTATAACAAAGCGCCCTCATCGAGTATAACAAAGTCCCCTGATCGAGGATAAGAAAGTCCTTGATCGAATGTAACAAAGTCCCCTCATCGAGTATAACAAAGTCTCCTGATCGAGTATAACAAAGTCCCCTGATCGAGTATAACAAAGGCCTCTGATCGAAAAGTATAACAAAGTCCCCTGATCGAGTATAACAAAGTCCCCGAACGATTATTATAACAAAGGCCCCTGATCGAGTATAACAAAGTCCCCTGATCGAGTTTAACAAAGGCCCCTGATCGAGTATAACAAAGTCCCCTGATCGAGTATAACAAAGTCCCCTGATCGAGTATAACAAAGCCCCCTCATCGAGTATAACAAAGTCCCCTGATCGAGGATAAGAAAGTCCTTGATCGAGTATAACAAAGTACCCTCTTCGAGTATAACAAAGTCTCCTGATAGAGTATAACAAAGGCCCCTCATCGAGTATAACAAAGTCCAATGATCGAGTATAACAAAGTCCCCTCATCGAATATAACAAATTCCCCTGATCGAGTAGAACAGAGGCCCCTCATAGAGTATAACAAAATCCCCTGGTCGAGTATAACAAACTCCCCTGGTCGAGTATAACAAAGTCCCCTGATCGTATAACAAAGTCCCCTGATCGAGGATAACAATTCCTCTCATCGAGTATAACAAAGTCCCTGAACGAGTATAACAGCCCTGATCGAGTATAACAAAGTCCCTCTTATCGAGAATAACAAAGTCCCTGGATCGAGTATAACAAAGCCCTCTATCAAGTATAACAGCCCTGGATCGAGTATAACAAAGTCTCTGGTTGAGTATAACAGAGTCCTCATCGGTATAAATAAAGGCCCTGATCGAGTATAACAAAGTTCCCTAATCGAGTATAACAAAGCTTCCTAATCGAGTATATAACAAAGTCCCCTATCGAGAATAATAGCAAAGTCCCCTGTCGAGTATAACAAAGTCACCTGATCGAGTATAACAAAAAGCCCTGATCGAGTATAACAAAGGCCCTGATCGAGTATAAATAAACAAAGTCCCCTGATCGAGTATAACAAAGCCCCCTCATCGAGTAAAACAAAGTCCCCTGATCGAGAATAACAAAGTCCCCTCACCGAGTATAACAAAGTTCCCTGATCGAGTATAACAAAGCCCCCTCATAGAGTATAACAAAGTCTACTGATCGAGTATAACAAAGTCCCCTGATCGGGTATAACAAATGCCCCGGATCGAGTATGACAAAGGCCCCTCATCGAGTATAACAAAGTCCCATGATCGAGTATAACAAAGTCTTGTCATCGAATATAACAAAGTCACCTCATCGAGTATAACAAATTCCCCTGATCGAGTAGATCAAAGTCCCCTCATCGAATATAACAAAGGCCCCTCATCGAGTATAACAAAGTCCCATGATCGAGTATAACAAAGTCCCCTGATCGAGTAAAACAAAGTCCCCTGATCGAGTATAACAAAGTCCCCTGAACGATTATAACAAAGGCCCCTGATCGAGTATAACAAAGGCCCCTGATCGAGTTAAACAAAGGCCCCTCATCGAGTATAACAAAGTCCCCTGGTCGAGTATAACAAAGGCCCCTGATCGAATATAACAAAGGTGCCTGAACGAGGATAACAAAGGCCCCTGATCGAGTATAACAAAGTTCCCTGATCGAAGATAACAAAGTCCCCTGATCGGGTATAACAAAGTCCCCCTGATCGAGAATAACAAAGTCCCCTGATCGAGTATAACAAAGCCCCCTAATCGAGTATAATAAAGTGCCCTCATCGAGTATAACAAAGTCCTCTGATCGAGTATAACAAAGCCCCCTCATCGAGTATAACAGAGTCCCCTGATCGAGGATAACAAAGTCCTTGATCGAGTATAACAAAGTCCCCTCATCGAGTATAACAAAGTCTCCTGATCGAGAATAACAAAGTCCCCTGATCGCGTATAATAAAGGCCTCTGATCGAGTATAACAAAGTCCCTGATCGAGTATATAACAAAGTCCCCTGGAACGATTATACAAAGGCCCCTGATCGAGTATAACAAGTTCCTGATCGAGCTTAACAAAGTCCCCGATCGAGTATAACAAAGTCCCCTGGTCGAGATATAACAAAACTCCCCTGGTCGAGTATAACAAAGTCCTCTGATTGAGTATAACAAAAGCCCCTTGAACGATTATGTAACAACGGTCCTCGATCAAGTATACAAAAGCCCTCTTATCAAGCATAACAAAGCCCCTGATCGAGTATAACAAAAGTCCCCTGGTTGAGTATAACAGAGTCCTCATCGAGTATAACAGCGCCCCTGATCGAGATAACAAAGTTCCTAATCGAGTATAACAAAGCCCCCTAATCGAGTATAACAACGTCCCCCTTATCGAGAATAGCAAAGTCCCCTGGTCGAGTATAACAAAGTCACATGATCGAGTATAACAAAGGCCCCTGATCGAGTATAACAAAGGCCCCTGATCGAGTATAACAAAGTCCCCTGATCGAGTGTAACAAAGCCCCCTGATCGAGTAAAACAAAGTCCCCTGACCGAGAATAACAAAGTCCCCTCACCGAGTATAACAAAGTTCCCTGATCGAGTATACCAAAGCCCCCTCATAGAGTATAATAAAGTCTACTGATCGAGTATAGCAAAGTCCCCTGATCGGGTATAACAAATGCCCCTGATCGAGTATGACAAAGGCCCCTCATCGAGTATAACAAAGTCCCATGATCGAGTATAACAAAGTCTTGTCATCGAATATAACAAAGTCACCTCATCGAGTATAAAAAATTCCCCTGATCGAGTAGATCAAAGTCCCCTCATGGAGTATAACAAAGTCCCCTCATCGAGTATAACAAAGTCCCATGATCGAGTATAACAAAGTCCCCCTGATCGAAACAGTCCCCTGATCGAGTATAACAAAGTCCCTGAACGATTATGCAGCCAACAAAGGCCCCTGATCGAGTATAACAAAGGCCCTGATCAAGAGTTAAACAAAGGCCCTCATCGAGTATAACAAAGTCCCCTGGTCGAGTATAACAAAAGGCCCTGATCGAATATATATAACAAAGGTGCCTGAACGAGGATAACAAAGGCCCCTGATCGAGTATAACAAAGTTCCCTGATCGAGGATAACAAAGTCCCCTGATCGGGTATAACAAAGTCCCCTCATCGAGAATAACAAAGTCCCCTGATCGAGTATAACAAAGCCCCTAATCGAGTATAACAAAGTGCCCTCATCGAGTATAACAAAGTCCCCTGATCGAGTATAACAAAGCCCCTCATCGAGTATAACAGAGTTCCCTGATCGAGGATAACAAAGTCCTTGATCGAGTATAACAATGTCCCCTCATCGAGTATAACAAAGTCTCCTGATCGAGTATAACAAAGTCCCCCTATCGCGTATAACAAAAGACCCTGATCGAGTTTAACAAAGGCCATTGATCGAGTAAAACAAAGTCCCCTGGTCGAGTATAACAAACTCCCCTGGTCGAGTATAACAAAGTCCCCTGATTGAGTATAACAAAGTCCCTTGAACGATTATAACAAAGGCCCCTGATCAAGTAAATAAAGCCCCCCTGATCGTGTATAACAAAGCCCCCTCATCGAGTATAACAAAGTCCCCAGATCAAGTATAACAAATTCCCGTGAACAAGTATAACAAAGTCCCATGATCGAGTATAACAAAGTCCCCTCACCGTGTATAACAAAGTTCCCTGATCGAGTATAGCAATGTCCCCTGATCGGGTACAACAAAGGCCCCTGATCGAGTATAACAAAGTCCGCTGAACGAGTATAACAAAATCCCCTGATCGAGTATAACAAAGTTCCCTAATCGAGTAAAAACAAAGCCCCCTGATCGAGTATAACAAAGTTCCCTGATCGAGTATAACAAAGTCCCCTGATCGAGTATAACAAAGGCCCCTAATCGAGCTTAACAAAGGCCCTGATCGAGTATAACAAAAGTCCCCTGGTCGAGTATAACAAACTTCCATGGTCGAGTATAACAAAGTCTCCTGATCGAGTATAACAAAGTCCCTTGATCGAGTATAACAGAGGCCTCTGATCGAGTTTAACAAAGTCCCCTGATCGAGTATAACAAAGTCCCCTGAACGATTATAACAAAGGCCCCTGATCGAGTATAACAAAGTTCCCTGATCGAGTATAACAAAGGCCCCTGATCGAGTATAACAAAGATCCCCTGGTCGAGTATAACAAACGCCCCTCATCGAGTTTAACAAAGGCCCCTCATCGAGTATAACAAAGTCCCATGGTCGAGTATAACAAACTCCCCTGGTCGAGTATAACAAAGTCCCCTCATCGAGTATAACAAATTCCACTGATCGAGTAGAACAAAGTCCCCTCATCGAGTATAACAAAGGCCCCTCATCGAGTATAACAAAGTCCCATGATCGAGAATAACAAAGTCCCCGCATCGAATATAACAAAGTCCCCAGATCGCGTATAACAAAGTCCCGTGATCGAGTATAACAAAGTCCCCTGATCGAGTATAACAAAGTCCCCTGAACGATTATAACAAAGGCCCCTGATCGAATATAACAAAGTTACCTGATCGAGTAAAACAAAATCCCCTCATCGAGTATAACAAAGTCCCCTGATCGAGTATAACAAAGGACCCTGATCGAGTTTAACAAAGTCCCATGATCGAGTATAACAAAGGACCGTGATCGAATTTAACAATGGCCCTTGATCGAGTATAACAAATTCCCCTGATCGAGTATAACAAAGTCCCTTGAACGATTATAACAAAGGCCCCTGATCAAGTATAACAAATCCCCCCTGATCGTGTATAACAAAGCCCCCTCATCGAGTATAACAAAGTCCCCAGATCAAGTATAACAAAGTCACCTGAACAAGTATAACAAAGTCCCCTGATCGAGTATAACAAAGTCCCCTCACCGAGTATAACAAAGTACCCTGATCGAGTATAGCAAAGTCCCCTGATCGGGTACAACAAAGGCCCCTGATCGAGAATAACAAAGTCCGCTGAACGAGTATAACAAAGTCCCCTGATCGAGTATAACAAAGTTCCCTAATCGAGTATAACAAAGGCCCCTCATTGAGTATAACAAAGTCCCCTGGTCCGAGTATAACAAACTCCCTGGTCGAGTATAACAAGTCCCCTGATCCGAACATAACAAAGTCCCCTGATAAGTATAACAAAGTCCCTGATCGAGTATAACAAAAGGCCCTTCGCCGAGAGTTTAACAAAGGCTGATCGAGTATAACAAGATCCTCTCTGGTCGGAGTATAACAAAGAGGCCCTTCATCGGAAGGAAGGTTTAACAAAGACCCTCATCGAGTATAACAAAGTCCCCTGGTCGAGTATAAGAAACTCCCCTGGTCGAGTATAACAAAGTCCCCTGATCGAGTATAACAAAGTCCCCTGATCGAGTATAACAAAGTCCCTTGAACGATTAAACAAAGGCCCCTGATCAAGTATAACAATGCCCCCTGATCGTGTATAACAAAGCCGCCTTATCGAGTATAACAAAGGCCCCTGATCAAGTATAACAAAGTTACCTGATCGAGTAAAACAAAACCCCCTGATCGAGTATAACAAAGTCCCCTGATCGAGTATAACAAAGTCCCCTTATCGAGTATAACAAAGGCCCCTAATCGAGTTTAACAAAGGCCCCTCATCGAGTATAACAAAGTCCCCTGGTCGAGTATAACAAACTCCCATGGTCGAGTATAACAAAGTCTCCTGATCGAGTATAACAAATTTCCCTGATCGAGCATAACAAAAGTCCTGATCGGGTATAACAGAAATCCCCTGATCGAGAATAACAAAAGTCTCCTGATCGAGTATAACAAAAGTCCCTGATCAGGTATAACAAAGCCCTAATCGAGTATAACAAAAGTGCCCTCATCGGAGTATAACAAAGTCCCTGATCGGGTATAAAGCCCCCTCATCGAGGTATAACAAAGTCCCCTGATCGAGGATAAAGAAAGTCCTTGCTCGAGTATAACAAAAGTCCCCTCTTCGAGTATAACAAAAGTCTCCTGATAGAGTATAACAAAGGTCCCTGATCGGAAGGTATAACAAAAGGCCTCTGATCGCATAACAAAGTCCCCTGATCGAGTATAACAAAAGTCCCTGAGCAGTTATAACAGGCCCTGATCAGGCATAACAAAAGTCCCTGATCAGGTTTAACAAAGGCCCTGGTCGAGTATAACAAAGAATCCCTTGATCGAGTATAACAAAGGACCCTGATCGAGTTTAACAAAGGCCCTTGATCGAGTATAACAAAGTCCCCTGGTCGAGTATAACAAACTCCCCTGGTCGAGTATAACAAAGTCCCCTGATCGAGTATAAGAAAGTCCTCTGATTGAGTATAACAAAGTCCCTTGAACTATTATAACAAAGTTACTTGATCGAGTAAAACAAAACCCCCTGATCGAGTATAACAAAGTCCCCTCGCGAGTATAACAAAGGCCCCTGATCGAATATAACAAAGGCGCCTGAATGAGTATAACAAAGGCCCCTGATCGAGTATAACATAGTTCCCTGATCGAGTATAACAAACTCCCCTGATCGGGTATAACAAAGTCCCCCTGATCGAGAATAACAAAGTCCCCTCATCAAGTATAACAAAGCCCCCTAATCGAGTATAACAAAGTGCCCTCATCGAGTATAACAAAGTCCCCACAAAGTCCCCTGATCGAGTATAACAAAGTCATCTAAACGATTATAACAAAGGCCCCTGATCAAGTATAACAAAGCCCCCTGATCGAGTATAACAAAGCCCCCTCATCGAGTAAAACAAAGTTCCCTGATCAAGTAAAACAAAGTCCCCTGAACGAGTATAACAAAGTCACATGATCGATTATGGCAAAGTCCCCTGATCGGGCATATCAAAGGCCCCTAATCGAGTATAACAAAGGCCCCTCATCGAGTATAACAAAGTCCAATGATCGATTATAACAAAGTCCCCTCATCGAATATAACAAATTCCCCTGATCGAGTAGAACAGAGGCCCCTCATAGAGTATAACAAAGTCCCCTGGTCGAGTATAACAAACTCCCCTGGTCGAGTATAACAAAGTCCCCTAATCGAGTATAACAAAGTCCCCTGATCGAGGATAACAAAAGGTCCTCTGATCGAGGTATAACAAGTCCCTGAACAGGTATAACAAAGCCCTGATAAAGGTATAGCAAAGTCCTTATCGAGAATAACAAAGTCCCTGATAAAAGGTACAACAAAGCCCTCTCATCCAAGTATAACAAAGCCCCTGATCGAGTATAACAAAGTCCCCTGCTTGAGTATAACATAGTCCCCTGAAGGAGTATAACAAAGGCCCCTGATCGAGTGTAACAAAGTTCCCTGATCGAGTATAACAAAGCCCCCTATTCGAGTATAACAAAGTCCCCCTTATCGAGAATAACAAAGTCCCCTGGTCGAGTATAACAAAGTCCCCTGATCGAGTGTAACAAAGGCCCCTGATCGAGTATAACAAAGGCCCCTGATCGAGTATAACAAAAGTCCCCCAGATTGAGTATAACAAAAGCCCCCTCATCGAGTAAAACAAAGTCCCTTGATCGAGAATAACAAAGTCCCCTCACCGAGTATAACAAAGTTCCCTGCTCGAGTATAACAAAGCCCCCTCATAGAGTATAACAAAGTCTACTGATCGAGTATAACAAAGTCCCCTGATCGGGTATAACAAAGGACCCTGATCGAGTATTACAAAGGCCCCTCATCGAGTATAACAAAGTCCCATGGTCGAGTATAACAGAGACCTGTCATCGAATATAACAAAGTCCCCTCATCGAGTATAACAAAGTCCCATGATCGAGAATAACAAAGTCCCCTCATCGAATATAACAAAGTCCCCTGATCGAGTAAAACAAAGTCCCCAGATCGAGTATAACAAAAGCCCCTGATCGAGTTTAACAAAGGCCCCTTATCGAGTATAACAAAGTCCCCTGGTCGAGTATAACAAAGGCCACTTATTGAATATAACGAAGGTGCCTGAACGAGGATAACAAAGGTCCGTGATCGAGTATAACAAAGTTCCCTGATCGAGGATAACAAAATCCCCTGATCGGGTATAACAAAGTCCCCCTGGTCGAGAATAACAAAGTCCCTTGATCGAGAGTATATACTGGCCCCTAATCCGGAGGTATAACAAAAGTGCCTGGTCGAGAGTATAACAAACTCCTTGTCGAGTATAACCACGAGTCCCTGATCGAGTATAACAAAGTCCCCTGATCGAGGATAACAAAGTCCTCTGATCGAGTATAACACAGTCCCCTGAACGAGTATAACAAAGCCCCTGATCGAGTATAAGAAAGTCCCCTGAACGAGTAGAACAAAGTTGCCTCATCGAATTTAACAAAGGCCCCTCATCGAGAATAACAAGGCCTTTGATCGAGTTTAACAAAGACCCCTGTTCCAGTATAACAAAGTCCTTTGATCGAGTATAACAAAGTCCCCTTAACGAGTATAACAAAGCCCCTGATCGAGTATAACAAAGTCCCCCTTATCGAGAATAACAAAGTCCCCTGATCGAGTATACCAAAGTCCCCTGAACGAGTATAACAAAGGCCCCTGACAAAGTATAACAAAGTTCCCTGATCGAGTATAACAAAGTCCCCTGATCGAGTATAACAAAGTCCCTTGATCGAGTAATAACACAGTCCTCGATCGAGAGGCAACAAACCCTGATCAAGTAATAAAGGCCCCTGATCGAGTATAACAAAGTCCCTGGTCGAGTATGGCAAAGTCCCCTGATCGAGTATAACAAAGGCCCCTCATCGAGTATAACAAGGTCGCCTGATCGAGTATAAACAAAGTGCCCTTGACTGAATATAACAAAGTCCCTGAACGATTATAACAGCGCCCTGATCGAGTATAACAAAGTTACTTGATCGAGTAAAACAAAACCCCCTGATCGAGTATAACAAAGTCCCCTGATCGAGCATAACAAAGTCCCCTGATCGAGTAAAACAAAGGCCCCTTATCGAGTTTAACAAAGGCCCCTCATCGAGTATAACAAAGTCCCCTCGCGAGTATAACAAAGGCCCCTGATCGAATATAACAAAGGCGCCTGAACGAGTATAACAAAGGCCCCTGATCGAGTATAACATATTTCCCTGATAGAATATAACAAAGTCCCCTGATCGGGTATAACAAAGTCCCCCTGATCGAGAATAACAAAGTCCGCTGATCAAGTATAACAAAGCCCCCTAATCGAGTATAACAAAGCGCCCTCATCGAGTATAACAAAGTCCCCTGATCGAGTATAACAAAGCCTCCTCACCGAGTATAACAAAGTCCCCTGATCGAGGATAACAAAGTCCTTGATCGAGTATAACAAAGTGCCCTCATCGAGTATAACAAAGTCCCCTGGTCGAGTATAACAAACTCCCCTTGTCGAGTATAACAAAGTCCCCTGATCGAGTATAACAAAGTCCCCTGATCGAGTATAACAAAGTCATCTAAACGATTATAACAAAGGCCCCTGATCAAGTATAACAAAACCCCCTGATCGAGTATAACAAAGCCCCC
>NW_024716710.1:0-10162 GCF_018991925.1 Homarus americanus | reverse complement strand
CCTCACACCCAGGGTCATGTCACTGAAGTGGTGCCCGGCCCTCACACCACGGGTCATGGCACTGATGAGGTGCCCGGCCCTCACACCCCTGGCCATGGCACTGAAGGTTTGCCCGGCTCTCACACCCCTGGTCATGTACCTAAAGTGGTGCCCGGACCTCACACCCCGGGTCATAGCACTAAAGGGGTGCCCGGCCCTCAAACCACGGGTCATGGTAATAGAGGGGTGCACGGCCTTCACACCCCGGGTCAAGTCACTGAAGGGGTGCCCGGTCCTCACACGCTTGGTCATGTCACTGAAGGGTGCCAGGCCCTCACACCCCGGGTCATGGCACTGAAGGGGAGCCCGGCCCACATACCCCGGGTCATGGTGCTGAAGGGGTGCCCGGCCCTCACCCGGTCATGTCACTGAAGGGGTGCCCAGCCTTCACACTCCGGGTCATGGCACTGAAGGTGCTCTGGCCCGCACACCCCTGGCCATGAAAGTGAAGTGGTGCCCGCCCCTCACCCCGGTCGATGCTGTTGGGGTGCCCGCCCTCACACCCCTGGCCGCGTCACGAAGGGGTGCCCAGCTCTCACACTCGGGTCATGGCACTGGAAGGTGTCACCCTAAACCCCGGGTCATGGTGGTGCTGGCGGGTACTCTGGCCCTACACCCCGGGTCAAATCACTCAGGCAGTGCCTGGCCCGCCACCCCGGGTCATGTCACTGAATTGGTGCCCGCCTCACACCCGGGTCAGGATGGCGAGGTGCCCGGCCTCACACCCCTGGCTATGGCACTGAAGGTTTGCTCCCGGCCCTCGAACCCCGGGTCATGTCACTGAAGTGGTGCCCGGCCCTCAAACCCCGGGTCATGTCACTGAAGTGGTGCCCGGCCCTCACACCCCAGGTCATGGCACTGATGAGGTGCCCGGCCCTCACACCCCTGGCCATGGCACTGAAGGTTTGCCCGGCCTCACACCCCTGGTCATGTACCTAAATTGGTGCGCGGCCCTCACACCCCGGGTCATAGCACTAAGGGGTGCCTGCCCTCAAAACCACGGGTCATGGAGTAATAGAGGGTGCACGGCCATGACACCCCGGGTCATGGACCTAAAGGGGTGCCCGGCCCTCACACCCCTGGTCATGGCACTCATGAGGTGCCCGGCCCTCACACCCCTGGCCATGGCACTGAAGCTTTGCCCGGCCCTCACACCCCTGGTCATGTACCTAAAGTTGTGCCCGGTTCTCACACCCCGATTCATGGCACTGCAAGGGTGCCCGGCCCTCACACCCCGGGCCATAGTGCTGGAGGGGTGTCAGGCCCTGACACACCCGGGTCATGACACTGAAGGGGTGCCCGGCCCTCACACCCCAGGCCTTGGTGCTGGAAGGGTGCCCGGCCCTCACACCCCGGGCCATGTCAATGAAGGGGTGCCCAGCTCTCACACTCCGGGTCATGGCACTGAAGGGGTGCCTGGCCCTCACACCCCGGGTCATGGTGCTGAAGTGGTGCCCGGCCCTCACACCCCGGGTCGTGGTGCTGTTGGGGTGCCCGGCCCTCACACCCCGGGTCATGTCACTGAAGGGGTTCCCGGCCGTCACACCCCGGGTTATGTCACTGAAGGGGTGCCCGGCCATCACACCCCGGGCGATGGTGCTGAAGGGGTGCCCGGCCCTTACACCCCGATTCATGGCACTGAAAGGGTGCCCGGCCCTCACACCCCAGGTCATGGCACTGATGACGTGTCCGGCCCTCACACCCCTGGCCATTGCACTGAAGCTTTGCCCGGCCCTCACACCCCTGGTCAAGTACCTAAAGTGGTGCACGGCCCTCACACCCCGATTCATGGCACTGAAAGGGTGCCCGGCCCTCACACCCCGGGCCATGGAGCTGGAGGGGTGTCAGGCCCTGACACACCCGTGTCATGACACTGAAGGGGTGCCCGGGCCTCACACCCCGTTTCATGGCACTGAAAGGGTGCCTGGCCCTCACACCCCAAGTCATGGTGCTGGAGGGGTGCCCGGCATTCACACTCCGGGCCATGGTTCTGGAGGGGTGTCAGGCCCTGACACATCCGGGTCATGAAACTGAAGGGGTGCCCGGCCCGCACACCCGGGGTCATGGTGCTGGAGGGGTGCCCGGCCCTCACACCCCGGTTCATGTCACTGAAAAGGTGCCCGGCTCTCACACCCAGGGTCATGTCACTGAAGGGGTGCCCAGCTCTCACACTCCGGGTCATGGCACTGAAGGGGTGCCTGGCCCTCACACCCCGGGTCATGGTGCTGAAGTGGTGCCCGGCCCTCACACCCCGGGTCGTGGTGCTGATGGGGTGCCCGGCCCTCACACCCCGGGTCATGTCACTGATGGGGTGCCCGGCCGTCACACCCCGGGTCATGTCACTGAATGGGTGCCCGGCCCTCACACCCCGGGCGATGGTGCTGAAGGGATGCCCGGCCCTCACACCCCGGTTCGCAGCACTGTAGGGGTGCCCGGCCATCACACGCCGGGTCATGGTGCTGGAGGGGTGCCCGGCATTCACACTCCGGGCCATGGTGCTGGAGGGGTGTCAGGCTCTGACACATCCGGGTCATGACACTGAAGGGGTGCCCGGCCCTCACACCCGGGTCATGGTGCTGAGGGGTGCCTGGCCCACACCCCGTCATGTCACTGAAAAGGTGCCCGCTCTCACACCCCGGGTCATGTCACGAAGGTGCCCAGCTCTCACACTCCGGGCCATGGTGCTGAGTGTGCCGTGGCCCTGACACATCCGAGTCATGACACTGATGTGGCGCTCCGGCATTCACGCCCCTGGGCCATGTCACTGAAGCTTTGCCCGGCCCCACCCCTGGTACGACACATTCGAAGCTTTGCCCGGCCCTCACACCCCTGGTCATGTACTGGGCAGCCCGGCCCCCGGGTCATGGCACTGATGAGGTGCCCGGCATTCACACCCTGGCCATGGCATTGAAGCTGCCTGGCCTCACACCCCGTTTCATGGCACGAAGAGTGCCCGCCTCACACTCCGGGCCATGGTGCTGAGGGTTGTCAGGCCCTGACGCATCCGGCCATGACACTGAAGGGGTGCTCGGGCCCTCACACCCCGGGTCATGGTACTCGAGGGGTGCCGGCCCGCCACCCCGGGTCATGTCACTGAAAAAGGTGCTCCGGCTCTCACAATCGCGGGTCATGTCACTGAAGGGGTGCCCAGCTCACACACTCCGGGTCATGGCACTGAAGGGGTACCTGGCCCTCACACCCCGAGTCATGGTGCTGAAGTGGTGCCCGGCCCTCACACCCCGGGTCGTGGTGCTGATGGGGTGCCCGGCCCTCACACCCCGGGTCATGTCGCTGAAGGGGTGACCGGCCGTCACACCCCGGGTCATGTCACTGAAGGGGTGCCTGCCCTCACACCCCGGCTCCGCAGCACTGTAGGGGTGCCCGGCCCTCACACGCCGGGTCATGGTGCTGGAGGGGTGCCCGGCATTCACACTCCGGGCCATGGTGCTGGAGGGGTGTCAGGCCCTGACACATCCGGGTGATGACACTGAAGGGGTGTCCGGCCCTCACACCCCGGGTCATGTCACTGAAAAGGTGCCCGGCTCTCACACCCCGGGTCATGTCACTGAAGGGGTGCCCAGCTCTCACACTCCGGGCCATGGTGCTGGAGGGGTGTCAGGCCCTGACACATCCGAGTCATGACACTGATGTGGCGCCCGGCATTCGCGCCCCTGGCCATGTCACTGAAACTTTGCCCGGCCCTCACACCCCGGGTCATGTCATTAAGGCGGTGCCCGGCACTCACACCCTGGGTCATGTTACTGAAGTGGTGCCCGGCCCTCACACCCCGGGTCATGGCACTGATGAGGTGCCAGGCCCTCACACCCCTGGCCATGGCACTGAAGGTTTGCCCGGCCCTCACACCCCTGGTCATGTACCTAAAGTGGTGCCCGGCCCTCACACCCCGGGTCATAGAACTAAAGGGGTGCCCTTCCCTCATACCCCGGGTCATGATGCTGGAGGGGTGCCCGGCCTTCACACCCCGGGTCATATCACTGAAAGGGTGCCCGGCCCTCACACCATGGGTCATGTCACTGAAGGGGTGTTCGGCCCTCACACCCCGGGCCATGGTGCTGGATTGATGCCTGGCCCTCACACCCCGGGTCATGGTGCTGAGGGGGTACCCGGCCCTCACACCCCGATTCATGGCACTGAAAGGGTGCCTGCCCTCACACCCCTGTTCGTGACACTGAAGAGGTGCCTGGCCCTCACACCCCGGGTCATGTCACTGAAGGTGCCTGGCCTCACACCCCGATTCGTGACACTAAAGGGGTGCCTGGCCCTCACTCCCCGGTGATGCACTGGGAAGGGGTGCCCGGGTCTCACACCCCGGTCATGGTGCTGGAGGGGTGCCTCGGCCCTCATACTCCCAAGTCATGTTACTGAAGGGGTGCCCGGCCCTCACACCCCGATTCGTGACACTGAAGGGGTGCCTGGCCTCACACCCCGGGTCATGGTACTGAAAGGGTGCCCGGCCCTCACACCCCAGGTCATGTCACTGAAGGGGTGCCCGGTCCTCACACCCCGACTCGTGACACTGAAGGGGTGCCCGGCCCTCACACCCCGGGTCATGGCACGGAAGGGGTGCCCGGCCCTCACACCCCGGGTCATGGTGCTGAAGGAGTGCATGGCCCTCACATCCCGGGTCATGGTGCTGGAGGGGTGCCCGGCCTTCACATCCCAGGTCATGTCACAAAAGGGGTACCCGGCCCTCACACCCCGGGTCATGTCACTGAAGGGGTGCACGGCCATGACATCCCTGGTCATGGACCTAAAGCGGTGCCCGGCCCTCACACCCCGGGTGATGGGGTTGAAGCGGTTCCCGGCCCTCATATCCCGGGTCATGGTGCTGATGGGGTGCCTGGCCCTCACACCCTGATTCTTGGCACTGAAATCGAGCCCGGCCCTAACACCCTGGGTCATGGTGCTGAAGGGGTGCCCAGCCCTCACACCCCGATTCATTTCACTGAAGGGGTACCCGGCCCTCACACCCCTCAGTCATGTGAAGGGTGCCCGGCCCTTTCCACACCCCCCCCAGTTTACCCCAGCACTGTAAAGGGTGCCCGGCCCTCCACCCCGTTCGCCAGACCACTGAAGGGGTGCCCGGCCCTCACACCCATATTCGTGACACTGAAGGGGTGCCCGGCCCTCACACCCCGGGTCATGGCACTGAAGGGTTGCCCGGCCCTCACACCCTGGGTCATGGTGCTGAAGGGGTGCCTGGCCCTCACACCCCGGGTCATGGTGCTGGAGGGGTGCCCAGCCTTCACATCCCAGGTCATGTCACAAAAGGGGTACCCGGCCCTCACACCCCGGGTCATGTCACTGAAGGGGTGCACGGCCATGACACCCCTGGTCATGGACCTAAAGCGGTGCCCGGCCCTCACACCCCGGGTCATGGGGTTGAAGCGGTTCCCGGCCCTCACATCCCAGGTCATGGTGCTGATGAGGTGCCCGGCCCTCACACCCTGATTCTTGGCATTGAAATCGAGCCCGGCCCTAACACCCTGGGTCATGGTGCTGAAAGGGTGCCCAGCCCTCACACCCCGATTTATTTCACTGAAGGGGTGCCCGACCCTCACACCCCAAGTCATGTGAAGGGGTACCCGGCCCTCACACCCCGGTTCGCAGCACTGTAGGGGTGCCTGGCCCTCACACCCCTGCTCTCATGGCACTGAAGGGGTGCCTGGCCTCACTCCCCGGGTCACAGCGGGAGGGGTGCCTGGCCTCACACCCCGGGTCAAGTGTCACTAGCAGCCCTTGGCCCTCACACACCCCGGGTCATGCTCACTGCTGGGTGCACACAAGGACACCCAGGGTCAGTGGTGTTGAAGGTGCCCGGCCCCACAACTGGGTCATGTCACTGAAAGGGTGCCCGGCTCTCACACCCCGGGTCTTGTCACTGAAGGGGTGCCCAGCTCTCACACTCCGGGTCATGGCACTGAAGGGGTGCCTGGCCCTCACACCCCGTGGCATGGTGCTGAAGGGGTGCCAGGCCCTTACACCCCGGGTCATGTGAAAGGGTGCCCGGCCCTCACACCCCGGATCATAACACTGTAGGGATGCCCAGCCCCCACACCCCGTTTCATGTCACTGAAGGGGTGCCCGGCCCTAAAACCCCGTTTCATATCACTTATGGGGTGCCAGGCCCTCACACTCCGGGTCATGGTGCTGGAGGGGTGCCCAGCCCTGACACCCCGGGTCTTGTGAAGGGGTGCCCTACCCTCACACCCTGGTTCAAAGCAATGTATGGGTGCCCAGCACTCACACCCCGTTTCATGGCACTTAAGGGGTGCCCGGCCCACACACCCCGGGTCATGGCACTGATGAGGTGCCCGGCCCTCACACCCCTGGCCATGGCACTGTAGCTTTGCCCGGCCCTCACACCTCGTGTCATGTGAAGGGGTGCCCGGCCCTCACACCCCGGTTTATAGCTCTGTAGGGGTGCTCAGCTCTCACACACCGGGTCATGGCACTGAAGGGGTGGCTGGCGCTCACACCCCGGGTCATGGTGCTGAAGGTGTGTCCGGCCCTTACACCCCGGGTCATGTGAAGCGGTGCCCGGCCCTCACACCCTGGTTCGTAACACTGTAGAGATGCCCTGCCCCCACACCCCGTTTCATGTCACTGAAAGGGTGCCCGGCCCTCACACCCCGGGTCATGTCACTTGAGGGGTGCCCAGCCCTCACACACCGGGTAATGGCACAGATGAGGTGCCCGGCCATCACACCCCTGGCCATGGCACTGAAGGTTTGCCCGGCCCTCACACCCCTAGTCATGTACCTAACGTGGTGTCCGGCCCTCACACCCCGATTCATGGCACTGAAAGGGTGCCCGGCCCTCACACCCCGGGCCATGGTGCTGGAGGGGTGTCAGGCCCTGACACACCCGGGTAATGACACTGAAGGGGTGCCCGGCCCTCACACCCCAGGCCATGGTGCTGGAGGGGTGCCCGGTCCTCACACCCCGGGTCATATCACTGAACGGGTGCCCGGCCCTCACACCCCGGGTCATGTCACTGAAGGGGTGTCCAGCTCTCACAGTCCGGGTCATGGCACTGAAGGGGTGCCTGGCCCTCACACCCCGGGTCATGGTGCTGAAGGAGTACCCGCCCCTTACACCCCGGTTCATGTGAAGGGGTGCCCGGCACTCACACCCCGGTTCATGACACTGTAGGGGTGCCATGCCCCCACACCCCATTTGATGGCAATGAAGGGGTGCCCGGCCCTAACACCCCGGTTCATGTCACTTATGGGGTGCCCGGCCCTCACACCCCGGGTCATGGCACCGAAAGGGTGCTCGGCCCACACACTCCGGGTCATGTCATTGAAGGGGTGCCCGGCCCTCACACCCCGGTTCACAGTACTGTAGGGGTGCCCGGCCCTCACACCCCACTTCATGGCACTGAAGGTGTGCCCGGCCCTCACACCCCGGCTTATGGCACTGAAGCGGTTCCCGACCGTCACACCCGTGGCCATGGCACTCAAGGTGTGCCCGGCCCTCACACCCCTGGTCATTGACATAAACAGGTGCAGCTCACAGGTCCTGCTTTGAGGTGCCAGCCTCCTCCGGGTCATGGTGCTGGAAGGTGCCCGGCCCACTGCGATTCCACCCAGCACTGAAATCGAACCCGGCCACGGGTCATGGCACTGAAGGGTGCCAGCCCTCACACCCCAGTTCATGGCACTGAAGGGTGCCAGCCCCTCCCCACGGGTCTGCATGTGAGAGGGTGCCCGGCCTCCCACACGGTCGTGGCACTGAAGGGTGCCCGGCCCTCACACCCTCGGTCATGTCACTGAAGGGGTGCCCGGCCCTCACACCCCGGGTCATGTTACTGAAGGGGTGTCGGGCCCTCACACCCCGGGTCATGTCAAGGAAGGGGTGCCCGGCCCTCACACCCCGGGTCATGGCACTGATGAGGTGCCCGGCCCTCACAACCCCTGGCCATGGCACTGAAGGTTTGCCCGGCCCTCACACCCCTGGTCATGTACCTAAAGTCGTTCCCGGCCCCCACACCCCGATTCATGGCACTGAAAGGGTGCCTGGCCCTCACAGCCCGGGCCATGGTGCTGGAGGGGTGTCAGGCCCTGACACACCCGGGTCATGACACTGAAGGGGTGCCCGGCCCACACACCCCCAGGCCATGGTGCTGGAGGGGTGCACGGCCCTCACACCCCCGGTCATGGCACTGATGAGGTGCCCGGCCGTCACACCCCTGGCCATGGCACTGAAGGTTTGCCCGGCCCTCACACCCCTGGTCATGTACCTAATTTGGTGCCCGGCCCTCAAACCCCGTTTCATGGCACTGGAAGGGTGCCCGGCCCTCACACCCCGGGCCATGGAGCTGGAGGTTTGTCAGGCCCTGACACACCCGGGTCATGACACTGAAGGGGTGCCCGGGCCTCACACCGCAGGCCATGGTGCTGGAGGGGTGCCCTGCCCTCACACCCCGGGTCATGTCACTGAAAGGGTGCCCGGCCCTCACACTCCGGTTCATGGCACTGAAGGGGTGCCTGGCCCTCACACCCCGGGTCATCGTGCTGGAGGGGTGCCCTGCCCTCACACCCCGGGTCATGTCACTGAAAGGGTGCCCGGCCCTCACACTCCGGGTCATGGCACTGAAGGGGTGCCTGGCCCTCACACCCCGGGTCATGGTGCTTGAGGGGTGCCCGGCCCTGACAACCCGGGTCATGTGAAGGGGTGCCCGGCCCTCACACCCAGGTTCATGACACTGAAAGGGAACCCGGCCCTCTCACCCCGGGTCATGTCACTGAAGGGGTGTCCAGCCCTCACACCCGGGGTCATGGCACTGAAGGGGAGCCCGGCTCTCACACCCCGGGTCATGGCACTGAAGGGGTGCCCGGCCCTCACACCCCGGGTCATAGTGCTGAAGGGGTGCCCGGCACTCACACCCCGGGTTATGTTGCTGGAGGGGTACCCGGCCGTCACACCCCGGGTCATGTCACTGAAAGGGTGCCCAGCTCTCACACTCCGGGTTATGGCACTGAAGGGGTGCCTGGCCCTCATACTCCTGTTTTTGGTGCTGGAGGGATGCCCGGCCCTCACACCCCGATTCATGGAACTAAAATCGCGCCCGGCCCTCACACCCCGGGTCATGGTGAGGGAGGGGTGCCCGGCCCTCACACCCCGGGTCATGGTGAGGGTGGGGTGCCCGGCCCTCACACCCCGTTTCATGGCACTGAAGGGGTAACCGGCCCTGATGCCCCGGGTCATGTCACTGAACGGGTGCCCGGCCCTCACACCCCGTTTCATGGCACTGAAGGGGTGCCCGGGCCTGACGCCCCGGGTCATGTCACTGAAGGGGTTCCCGGCCCTCACACCCCGGGTCATCTCACAGAAGGGGTGCCCGGCCCTCACAACCCGTTTCATGGCACTGAAGGGGTTCCCGGCTCTCACACCCCGGGTCATGGCACTGAAGCGGTGCCCGGCCGTCACACCCCTGGAAATGGGAATGAAGGTGTGCACCGGCCCTCACACCCGTTGTCATAGACCTAAACGGGTGCCCGGCCATCGCACCTCGGGTCATAGGGCTGAAGGGGTGCCCGGCCTTCACACCCCATTTAATGGCACTGAAGGGGTGCTGGGACCTGACGCCCCGGGTCACGTCACTGAAGAGGTTCCCGGCACTCACACCCCGGGTCATTGAACTGAAGCGGTGCCCGGCCGTCACACCCTTGGACATGGCACTGAAGGTGTGCCCGTCCCTCACACCCCTTGTCATAGACCTAAACGGGTGCCTGGCCATCACACCCCGGGTCATGGGGCTGAAGGAGTGACAGGCACTCACACCCCGGCTCATGGCACTGAAAGGGTGCCCGGCCCTCACACCCCGGATCATGGCACTGAAGGAGTGACCGGCACTGACACCCCGGGTCATGGCACTGAAAGGGTGCCCGGCACTCATTCCCGGGTCATGGTGCTGGAGGGGTGCCCGGCCTTCACACCCCGTTTCATGGAACTGAAAGAGTGCCCGGCCCTCACACACCGGTTCATGGCACTGAAGGGGTGCCCGGCCCTCACACCCCGGATCATGGCATTGAAGGGGTGCCCGGCTATCACACTCCGGGTCATAGTGCTGGAGGGGTGCCCGGCCCTCACACCC
>NW_024716709.1:0-12513 GCF_018991925.1 Homarus americanus | reverse complement strand
ACTCGCCACTTATGGGTTTTCGAGGTCATTTCTTGGTGCTTGCGTATTATTCTGGGTGTATTTAAGAAGGTAGGCACATTAAATTTTAGTTCTGAGAATAAAAGTATTTTAGGCCAAAAATCCTGTAAGGGGTAAACCTTACAATTTTTGGCATTTCGTCCAAAATTAGATTTTGCTGAAAATCGCAGTATAGGTACTCCTGAACATGCTGATTAAGGATCTGTTAACCAAAATTTGATATCTGCACTATTACTTATTCAAATGACTTGCAAAATTAATTACAATGTTCTAAAAGCCATTTGAACTAGTAATAATACAGATATCAAATTTTAGTTAACAGATCCTTAAGCAGCATATTCAGGAGTACCTTTCCTGAGATTTTGAACAAAATCTATTTTTTGGCCAAAAATCCTGTAAGGGGTAAGCCTTACAATTTTTGGCATTTCGTCCAATAAATAGATATTGATCAAAATCGCAGTATAGGTACTCCTGAATATGCTGATTAAGGATCTGTTAACCAAAATTTGAAATATGGATTATTGCTTGTTCAAATGATTTTTAAAATATTTTAATTACTTTTGCAATGCTAATTACTCGCCACTTATGGGTTTTCGAGGTCATTTCTTGGTGCTTGTATATTATTCTGGATGTACTTAAAGAGCTAGGCACATGAAATTTTAGTTCAGAGAGAAAAAGTATATATGGCCAAAAATCCTTTAAGGCATAAGACTTACAATTTTTGTCATTTCCGGCCAAAAAATGGATTTTGTTCAAAATTTCAGTATAGGTACTCCTGAATATGCTGCTTAAGGATCTGTTAACCAAAATTTGATATCTGTATTATTACTAGTTCAAATGGCTTTTAGAAATTGTTCAAATGATTTTTAGAATATTTTAATTACTTTTGCAATACTAATTACTCGCCACTTATGGGTTTTCGAGGTCATTTCTTGGTGCTTGTGTATTATTCTGGATGTACTTAAATAGATTGAAGCTTCATTAAATTTTTAGTTCAGAGAAAATGTATTTTGGCCAAGAAAATTCTGTAAGGGGTAAGCCTTACAATTTTTGGCATTTCGTCCACAAATGGATTTTGTTCAAAATTTTCAGTATAGGTACTCCTGAATGTGCTGCTTAAGGATCTGTTAACCAAAATGTGATATCTTGATTATAACTTGTTCAAGTGGCTTTTAGAAATTGTTCAAATGATTTTTAGAATATTTTAATTACTTTTGCAATACTAATTACTCGCCACTTATGGGTTTTCGAGGTCATTTCTTGGTGCTTGCGTATTATTCTGGGTATATTTAAGAAGGTAGGCACATTAAATTTTAGTTCTGAGAATAAAAGTATTTTAGGCCAAAAATCCTGTAAGGGGTAAGCCTTACAATTTTTGGCATTTCGTCCAAAATTAGATTTTGCTGAAAATCGCAGTATAGGTACTCCTGAACATGCTGATTAAGGATCTGTTAACCAAAATTTGATATCTGCAATATTACTTATTCAAATGACTTGCAAAATTAATTACAATGTTCTAAAAGCCATTTGAACTAGTAATAATACAGATATCAAATTTTGGTTAACAGATCCTTAAGCAGCATATTCAGGAGTACCTTTCCTGAGATTTTGAACAAAATCTATTTTTTGGCCATAAATCCTGTAAGGGGTAAGCCTTACAATTTTTGGCATTTCGTCCAATAAATAGATTTTGATCAAAATCGCAGTATAGGTACTCCTGAACATGCTGATTAAGGATCTGTTAACCAAAATTTGAAATATGGATTATTGCTTGTTCAAATGATTTTTAAAATATTTTAATTACTTTTGAAATGCTAATTACTCGCCACTTATGGGTTTTCGAGGTCATTTCTTGGTGCTTGTGTATTATTCTGGATGTACTTAAATAGTTAGGCACATGAAATTTTAGTTCAGAGAGAAAATATGTTGGCCAAGCCCTTTAAAGGCATAAGACACCCACAATTTTGTGTTTCTGACCAAAATGATTTTTTGTTCAAAATTTCAGTTTAGGTACTCCTGAATGTGCTGCTTAAGGATCTGTTAACCAAAATTTGATGTCTTGATTATAACTTGCTCAAATGGCTTTTAGAAAATGTTCAAATGATTTTTAGAATATTTTAATTAATTTTGCAATGCTAATTACTCGCCACTTATGGGTTTTTGAGGTCATTTCTTGGTGCTTGTGTATTATTCTGCATGTACTTAAATAGTTAGGCACATTAAATTTTAGGTCAGAGAGAAAATGTATTTTTGGCCAAAAATCCTGTAAGGGGTAAGCCTTACAATTTTTTGGCATTTCGTCCAAGGTAGATTTTGCTGAAAATCGCGATATGGGCTCATGAACATGCGTTAAGGATCTATCAGCAAAATTTGATATGTTGATTCTCTTATTCAAAATGGCTTTGAAAATCTGTTTCAAATGATTTTAGAATATTTTATTACTTTTATAATACTAATTACTCGCCACTTATGGGTTTCGAGAGTCATTTCTTGAGTGTACGTATTATTTGGTGTATTAAGTACGACACATTAATTTTGATTTCCACAGAGCAAAAGTATTTTAGGCCAAAAATCCTGTAAGGGGTAAGCCTTACAATTTTTGGCATTTCGTCCAAAATTAGATTTAGCTGAAAATCGCAGTATAGGTACTCCTGAAGATGCTGATTAAGGATCTGTTAACCAAAATTTGATATCTGCAATATTACTTATTCAAATGACTTGCAAAATTAATTACAATGTTCTAAAAGCCATTTGAACCTGTAATAATACAGATATCAAATTTTGGTTAACAGATCCTTAAGCAGCATATTCAGGAGTAACTTTCCTGAGATTTTGAACAAAATCTATTTTTTGGCCAAAAATCCTGTAAGGGGTAAGCCTTACAATTTTTGGCATTTCGTCCAATAAATAGATTTTGATCAAAATCGCAGTATAGGTACTCCTGAACATGCTGATTAAGGATCTGTTAACCAAAATTTGATATATGGATTATTGCTTGTTCAAATGATTTTTAGAATATTTTAATTACTTTTGCAATGCTAATTACTCGCCACTTATGGGTTTTCGAGGTCATTTCTTGGTGCTTGTGTATTATTCTGGATGTACTTAAATAGTTAGGCACATGAAATTTTAGTTCAGAGAGAAAAAGTATATTTGGCCAAAAATCCTTTAGGGCATAAGACTTACAATTTTTGTCATTTTCGGCCAAAAAATGGATTTTGTTCAAAATTTCAGTATAGGTACTCCTGAATGTGCTGCTTAAGGATCTGTTAACCAAAATTTGATATCTTGATTATAACTTGTTCAAATGGCTTTTAGAAAATGTTCAAATGATTTTTAGAATATTTTAATTACTTTTGCAATGCTAATTACTCGCCACTTATGGGTTTTCGAGGTCATTTCTTGGTGCTTGTGTATTATTCAGGATGTACTTAAATAGTTAGGCACATTAAATTTTAGTTCAGAGAGAAAATGTATTTTTGGCCAAAAATCCTGTAAGGGGTAAACCTTACAATTTTTGGCATTTCGTCCAAAATTAGATTTTGCTGAAAATCGCAGTATGGGTACTCCTGAACATGCTGATTAAGGATCTGTCAACCAAAATTTGATATGTTGATTATAACTTGTTCAAATGGCTTTTAGAAAATGTTCAAATGATTTTTAGAATATTTTAATTACTTTTGCAATGCTAATTACTCGCCACTTATGGGTTTTCGAGGTCATTTTTTGGTGCTTGCGTATTATTCTGGGTGTATTTAAGAAGGTAGGCACATTAAATTTTAGTTCTGAGAATAAAAGTATTTTAGGCCAAAAATCCTGTAAGGGGTAAACCTTACAATTTTTGGCATTTCGTCCAAAATTAGATTTTGCTGAAAATCGCAGTATAGGTACTCCTGAACATGCTGATTAAGGATCTGTTAACCAAAATTTGATATCTGCTATATTACTTATTCAAATGACTTGCAAAATTAATTACAATTTTCTAAAAGCCATTTGAACTAGTAATAATACAGATATCAAATTTTGGTTAACAGATCCTTAAGCAGCATATTCAGGAGTACCTTTCCTGAGATTTTGAACAAAATCTATGTTTTTGCCAAAAATCCTGTAAGGGGTAAGCCTTACAATTTTTGGCATTTCGTCCAATAAATAGATTTTGATCAAAATCGCAGTATAGGTACTCCTGAACATGCTGATTAAGGATCTGTTAAAAATTTGGAGGCGGGATTATTGCTTGTTCAAAATGATTTTTAGAATATTTTAATTACTTTTTGCAAATGCTAATTACTCGCCACACTTATGGGTTTTCGAGGTCATTTCTTGTGCTTGTGTATTATTCTGATGTAATTTAAATAGTTAGGCACATGAAATTTTAGTTCAGAGAGAAAAGTATACTGGCCAAAAATCCTTACATAAGACTTACTAATTTATTACCAAAAAATGGATTTTGTTCAAAATTTCAGTATAGGTACTCCTGAATGTGCTGATTAAGGATCTGTTAACCAAAATTTGATATCTTGATTATAACTTGTTCAAATGGCTTTTAGAAAATGTTCAAATGATTTTTAGAATATTTAATTACTTTTGCAATGCTAATTACTCGCCACTTATGGGTTTTCGAGGTCATTTTTTGGTGCTTGTGTATTATTCAGGATGTACTTAAATAGTTAGGCACATTAAATTTTAGTTCAGAGAGAAAATGTATTTTTGGCCAAAAATCCTGTAAGGGGTAAACCTTACAATTTTTGGCATTTCGTCCAAAATTAGATTTTGCTGAAAATCGCAGTATGGGTACTCCTGAACATGCTGATTAAGGATCTGTCAACCAAAATTTGATATGTTGATTATAACTTGTTCAAATCGCTTTTAGAAAATGTTCATATGATTTTTAGAATATTTTAATTACTTTTGCAATGCTAATTACTCGCCACTTATGGGTTTTCGAGGTCATTTCTTGGTGCTTGCGTATTATTCTGGGTGTATTTAAGAAGGTAGGCACATTAAATTTTAGTTCTGAGAATAAAAGTATTTTAGGCCAAAAATCCTGTAAGGGGTAAGCCTTACAATTTTTGGCATTTCGTTCAAAATTAGATTTTGCTGAAAATCGCAGTATAGGTACTCCTGAACATGCTGATTAAGGATCTGTTAACCAAAATTTGATATCTGCAATATTACTTATTCAAATGACTTGCAAAATTAATTACAATGTTCTAAAAGCCATTTGAACTAGTAATAATACAGATATCAAATTTTGGTTAACAGATCCTTAAGCAGCATATTCAGGAGTACCTTTCCTGAGATTTTGAACAAAATCTATTTTTTGGCCAAAAATCCTGTAAGGGGTAAGCCTTACAATTTTTGGCATTTCGTCCACTAAATAGATTTTGATCAAAATCGCAGTATAGGTACTCCTGAACATGCTGATTAAGGATCTGTTAACCAAAATTTGATATCTGCAATATTACTTATTCAAATGACTTGCAAAATTAATTACAATTTTCTAAAAGCCATTTGAACTAGTAATAATACAGATATCAAATTTTGGTTAACAGATCCTTAAGCAGCATATTCAGGAGTACCTTTCCTGAGATTTTGAACAAAATCTATTTTTTGGCCAAAAATCCTGTAAGGGGTAAGCCTTACAATTTTTGGCATTTCGTCCATTAAATAGATTTTGATCAAAATCGCAGTATAGGTACTCCTGAACATGCTGATTAAGGATCTGTTAACCAAAATTTGAAATATGGATTATTGCTTGTTCAAATGATTTTTAAAATATTTTAATTACTTTTGCAATGCTAATTACTCGCCACTTATGGGTTTTCGAGGTCATTTCTTGGTGCTTGTGTATTATTCTGGATGTACTTAAAGAGCTAGGCACATGAAATTTTAGTTCAGAGAGAAAAAGTATATATGGCCAAAAATCCTTTAAGGCATAAGACTTACAATTTTTGTCATTATCGGCCAAAAAATGGATTTTGTTCAAAATTTCAGTATAGGTACTCCTGAATGTGCTGCTTAAGGATCTGTTAACCAAAATTTGATATCTTGATTATAACTTGTTCAAATGGCTTTTAGAAAATGTTCAAATGATTTTTAGAATATTTTAATTACTTTTGCAATGCTAATTACTCGCCACTTATGGGTTTTCGAGGTCATTTCTTGGTACTTGTGTATTATTCTGGATGTACTTAAATAGTTAGGCACATTAAATTTTAGTTCAGAGAGAAAAATTTTTTTTGGCCAAAAATCCTTTAAGGCTTTAGACTTACAATTTTTGTCATTTCGGCCCAAAAATGGATTTTGTTCAAAATTTCAGTATAGATACTCCTGAATGTGCTGCTTAAGGATCTGTTAACCAAAATTTGATATCTTGATTATAACTTGTTCAAATGGCTTTTAGAAAATGTTCAAATGATTTTTAGAATATTTTAATTACTTTTGCAATGCTAATTACTCGCCACTTATGGGTTTTCGAGGTCATTTCTTGGTGCTTGCGTATTATTCTGGGTGTATTTAAGAAGGTAGGCACATTAAATTTTAGTTCTGAGAATAAAAGTATTTTAGGCCAAAAATCCTGTAAGGGGTAAGCCTTACAATTTTTGGCATTTCGTCCAAAATTAGATTTTGCTGAAAATCGCAGTATAGGTACTCCTGAACATGCTGATTAAGGATCTGTTAACCAAAATTTGATATCTGCAATATTACTTATTCAAATGACTTGCAAAATTAATTACAATTTTCTAAAAGCCATTTGAACTAGTAATAATACAGATATCAAATTTTGGTTAACAGATCCTTAAGCAGCATATTCAGGAGTACCTTTCCTGAGATTTTGAATAAAATCTATTTTTTGGCCAAAAATCCTGTAAGGGGTAAGCCTTACAATTTTTGGCATTTCGTCCAATAAATAGATTTTGATCAAAATCGCAGTATAGGTACTCCTGAACATGCTGATTAAGGATCTGTTAACCAAAATTTGATATATGGATTATTGCTTGTTCAAATGATTTTTAGAATATTTTAATTACTTTTGCAATGCTAATTACTCGCCACTTATGGGTTTTCGAGGTCATTTCTTGGTGCTAGTGTATTATTCAGGATGTACTTAAATAGTTAGGCACATTAAATTTTAGTTCAGAGAGAAAATGTATTTTTGGCCAAAAATCCTGTAAGGGGTAAACCTTACAATTTTTGGCATTTCGTCCAAAATTAGATTTTGCTGAAAATCGCAGTATGGGTACTCCTGAACATGCTGATTAAGGATCTGTCAACCAAAATTTGATATGTTGATTATAACTTGTTCAAATGGCTTTTAGAAAATGTTCAAATGATTTTTAGAATATTTTAATTACTTTTGCAATGCTAATTACTCGCCACTTATGGGTTTTCGAGGTCATTTCTTGGTGCTTGCGTATTATTCTGGGAGTATTTAAGAAGGTAGGCACATTAAATTTTAGTTCTGAGAATAAAAGTATTTTAGGCCAAAAATCCTGTAAGGGGTAAGCCTTACAATTTTTGGCATTTCGTCCAAAATTAGATTTTGCTGAAAATCGCAGTATAGGTACTCCTGAACATGCTGATTAAGGATCTGTTAACCAAAATTTGATATCTGCAAGGCTGCCTTTATTCAAATGACTTGCAAACGTAATTACTATTTTCTAAAAGCCATTTGAACAAGTAATAATCAAGATATCAAATTTTGGTCAACAGATTCTTAAACAACATGTTCAGGAGTACCTATGCTGAGATTTTGAACAAAATCTATTTTTTAGCCAAAAATCCTGTAAGGCATTAGACTTACAATTTTTGTCATTTTCGGCCCAAAAAAAAAATTTTGCTCAAAATCTCAGCATAGGTACTCCTGAACATGCTGATTAAGAATCTGTTAAACAAAATTTGATATCTGCATTATTATTTATTCAAATGACTTGCAAAAATTAATTGGCTACTCTTTCTAAAATATTATTTGAACTAGTATTAATAGATATCAGAGCAGATGGTTCAGGAGTATTTTCCTGATTTGAACAGCACCTATTTTTGCCAAACCTAAGGGGTAAGCCTTACAATTTTTGGCATTTCGTCCAATAAATAGATTTTGATCAAAATCGCAGTATAGGTACTCCTGAACATGCTGATTAAGGATCTGTTAACAAAAATTTGATATCTGCAATATTACTTATTCAAATGACTTGCAAAATTAATTACAATTTTCTAAAAGCCATTTGAACTAGTAATAATACAGATATCAAATTTTGGTTAACAGATCCTTAAGCAGCATATTCAGGATTACCTTTCCTGAGATTTTGAACAAAATCTATTTTTTGGCCAAAAATCCTGTAAGGGGTAAGCCTTACAATTTTTGGCATTTCGTCCAATAAATAGATTTTGATCAAAATCGCAGTATAGGTACTCCTGAACATGCTGATTAAGGATCTGTTAACCAAAATTTGAAATATGGATTATTGCTTGTTCAAATGATTTTTAAAATATTTTAATTACTTTTGCAATGCTAATTACTCGCCACTTATGGGTTTTCGAGGTCATTTCTTGGTGCTTGTGTATTATTCTGGATGTACTTAAAGAGCTAGGCACATGAAATTTTAGTTCAGAGAGAAAAAGTATATATGGCCAAAAATCCTTTAAGGCATAAGACTTACAATTTTTGTCATTTTCGGCCAAAAAATGGATTTTGTTCAAAATTTCAGTATAGGTACTCCTGAATGTGCTGCTTAAGGATCTGTTAACCAAAATTTGATATCTTGATTATAACTTGTTCAAATGGCTTTTAGAAAATGTTCAAATGATTTTTAGAATATTTCAATTACTTTTGCAATGCTAATTACTCGCCACTTATGGGTTTTCGATGTCATTTCTTGGTGCTTGTGTATTATTCTGGATGTATTTAAATAGTTAGGCACATTAAAATTTAGTTCAGAGAAAGGATGGCCAAAAATCCTGTAAGGGTAAACCCACTTTTTAAGCATTTCGTCCAAAAAAAAATTAGATTTTTGCTAGTAACGTAGTATGGCAATTCCTGAACATGATTACGATCTGGTCAACCAAAATTGATATGTTGATTAACTTGTCTACGCTTTAGAAAATGTTCAAATGATTTTTAGAATATTTTAATTACTTTTGCAATGCTAATTACTCGCCACTTATGGGTTTTCGAGGTCATTTCTTGGTGCTTGCGTATTATTCTGGGTGTATTTAAGAAGGTAGGCACATTAAATTTTAGTTCTGAGAATAAAAGTATTTTAGGCCAAAAATCCTGTAAGGGGTAAGCCTTACAATTTTTGGCATTTCGTCCAAAATTAGATTTTCCTGAAAATCGCAGTATAGGTACTCCTGAACATGCTGATTATGATCTGTTAACCAAAATTTGATATCTGCAATATTATTTATTCAAATGACTTCAAAAATTAATTACAATGTTTTAAAGTTATTTGGAACAAGTATTAATATAGATAGTCATTTCTTGTTAACAGATATCGGAGATATTTAGATTGAACAAAATTGTTTTGGGCCAAAATCCTGTAAGGGTAAGCCCTACAATTCTTGGCATTTCGTCCAATAAATAGATTTTTGATCAAATCGCATAGGTAATTCTGAACATGCTGGATAAGGATCTGTTAAATCCAAAATTTGATATCTGCAATATTACTTTATTCAATGAGTTGTACTGATTATATTCCAGTTTATTTTGAACTAGTGGGTTAATAGATCTCAAGGTTATTCAGGAGTAACTTTCCTGAGATTTTGAACAAAATCTATTTTTTGGCCAAAAATCCTGTAAGGGGTAAGCCTTACAATTTTTGGCATTTCGTCCAATAAATAGATTTTGATCAAAATAGCAGTATAGGTACTCCTGAACATGCTGATTAAGGATCTGTTAACCAAAATTTGATATATGGATTATTGCTTGTTCAAATGATTTTTAGAATATTTTAATTACTTTTGCAATGCTAATTACTCGCCACTTATGGGTTTTCGAGGTCATTTCTTGGTGCTTGTGTATTATTCAGGATGTACTTAAATAGTTAGGCACATTAAATTTTAGTTCAGAGAGAAAATGTATTTTTGGCCAAAAATCCTGTAAGGGGTAAACCTTACAATTTTTGGCATTTCGTCCAAAATTTGATTTTGCTGAAAATCGCAGTATGGGTACTCCTGAACATGCTGATTAAGGATCTGTCAACCAAAATTTGATATGTTGATTATAACTTGTTCAAATGGCTTTTAGAAAATGTTCAAATGATTTTTAGAATATTTTAATTACTTTTGCAATGCTAATTACTCGCCACTTATGGGTTTTCGAGGTCATTTCTTGGTGCTTGCGTATTATTCTGGGTGTATTTAAGAAGGTAGGCACATTAAATTTTAGTTCTGAGAATAAAAGTATTTTAGGCCAAAAATCCTGTAAGGGGTAAGCCTTAAAATTTTTGGCATTTCGTCCAAAATTAGATTTTGCTGAAAATCGCAGTATAGGTACTCCTGAACATGCTGATTAAGGATCTGTTAACCAAAATTTGATATCTGCAATATTACTTATTCAAATGACTTGCAAAATTAATTACAATGTTCTAAAAGCCATTTGAACTAGTAATAATACAGATATCAAATTTTGGTTAACAGATCCTTAAGCAGCATATTCAGGAGTACCTTTCCTGAGATTTTGAACAAAATCTATTTTTTGGCCAAAAATCCTGTAAGGGGTAAGCCTTACAATTTTTGGCATTTCGTCCAATAAATAGATTTTGATCAAAATCGCAGTATAGGTACTCCTGAACATGCTGATTAAGGATCTGTTAACCAAAATTTGATATCTGCAATATTACTTATTCAAATGACTTGCAAAATTAATTACAATTTTCTAAAAGCCATTTGAACTAGTAATAATACAGATATCAAATTTTGGTTAACAGATCCTTAAGTAGCATATTCAGGAGTACCTTTCCTGAGATTTTGAACAAAATCTATTTTTTTGCCAAAAATCCTGTAAGGGGTAAGCCTTACAATTTTTGGCATTTCGTCCAATAAATAGATTTTGATCAAAATCGCAGTATAGGTACTCCTGAACATGCTGATTAAGGATCTGTTAACCAAAATTTGATATATGGATTATTGCTTGTTCAAATGATTTTTAGAATATTTTAATTACTTTTGCAATGCTAATTACTCGCCACTTATGGGTTTTCGAGGTCATTTCTTGGTGCTTGTGTATTATTCAGGATGTACTTAAATAGTTAGGCACATAAAATTTTAGTTCAGAGAGAAAATGTATTTTTGGCCAAAAATCCTGTAAGGGGTAAACCTTACAATTTTTGGCATTTCGTCCAAAATTTGATTTTGCTGAAAATCGCAGTATGGGTACTCATGAACATGCTGATTAAGGATCTGTCAACCAAAATTTGATATGTTGATTATAACTTGTTCAAATGTCTTTTAGAAAATGTTCAAATGATTTTTAGAATATTTTAATTACTTTTGCAATGCTAATTACTCGCCACTTATGGGTTTTCGAGGTCATTTCTTGGTGCTTGCGTATTATTCTGGGTGTATTTAAGAAGGTAGGCACATTAAATTTTAGTTCTGAGAATAAAAGTATTTTAGGCCAAAAATCCTGTAAGGGGTAAGCCTTACAATTTTTGGCATTTCGTCCAAAATTAGATTTTGCTGAAAATCGCAGTATAGGTACTCCTGAACATGCTGATCAAGGATCTGTTAACCAAAATTTGATATCTGCAATATTACTTATTCAAATGACTTGCAAAATTAATTACAATTTTCTAAAAGCCATTTGAACTAGTAATAATACAGATATCAAATTTTGGTTAACAGATCCTTAAGCAGCATATTCAGGAGTACCTTTCCTGAGATTTTGAACAAAATCTATTTTTTGGCCAAAAATCCTGTAAGGGGTAAGCCTTACAATTTTTGGCATTTCGTCCAAAAAATAGATTTTGATCAAAATCGCAGTATAGGTACTCCTGAACATGCTGATTAAGGATCTGTTAACCAAAATTTGATATATGGATTATTGCTTGTTCAAATGATTTTTAGAGTATTTTAATTACTTTTGCAATGCTAATTACTCGCCACTTATGGGTTTTCGAGGTCATTTCTTGGTGCTTGTGTATTATTCAGGATGTACTTAAATAGTTAGGCACATTAAATTTTAGTTCAAAGAGAAAATGTATTTTTGGCCAAAAATCCTGTAAGGGGTAAACCTTACAATTTTTGGCATTTCGTCCAAAATTAGATTTTGCTGAAAATCGCAGTATGGGTACTCCTGAACATGCTGATTAAGGATCTGTCAACCAAAATTTGATATGTTGATTATAACTTGTTCAAATGGCTTTTAGAAAATGTTCAAATGATTTTTAGAATATTTTAATTACTTTTTTGGTAATGCTAATTTACTCTCGCCACTTTGCGGGTTTTCGAGGTCATTTCTTGTGCTTGCGTATTATTCTCTGGGTATTTAAGAAG